>NC_045556.1:5687475-5737475 GCF_009769535.1 Thamnophis elegans | reverse complement strand
TCTGACAAAGGAATCGATTTGGCAGATTAGAAAAAGGTGGTTCATTAAGTAATGCGTGTATTTATGGAGTCCCGGGCCACAGAGGCGGAGGAGGGTGGCACCATCCTATTCCTTCACGCTGCAAATTCCACTCCCTTCTAGATTTCAAGGGTGAAATCAACTTACCTTTTCTACCGGCTCGCTTCGCTCACATGCGCCATCTCTGCGGCATGCGCAGAACTTTCTGCGCATGCACCAGAGGTGGGTTCCTACCAGTTCTCACCTATTCGGTAGAACCGGTTCATCAAATCTACCGGACCGGTTAGAAGAGGTTCCACCAGTGGAGCCGGAAAGCAGGCCACACCTACAGAAGAGGTTCCAAAAATTTTTGAAACCCACCACTGGTGAGTGTGTAATGTCCCTCAGTTATCTACGCATTAATAATGATCTAGTAATATTTCCTTATACATTTTAGGGACCTTTCCTTACATAATTGGTGTTTTCTTTCATACTTTTGGATTTCTAATTTCTGTTTCCGTTAGTTGGCAATTGCTAAAACCAATCTCATGTGGAAAAGTATTCAAAGCCTTCTTGATTTTAATTGTCAATTTATTTATTCCTGCACATTGTAATATTTATTCATTTACATATCTCTGTTTTTCCACTGTTGAGCAAACATAATTCCAGCAGCTGCTAACATGTGTAAAATTAAATATATATTATATTCCCTTTCAAATAGCCAACAAAATATCTTGACATCTCCATGGCCACTGACCATCAGATGAGAGATGCCTGGGACTTCAAAATCATGAAGTGCAGATGTTCTGACCCCATCAGAGACCTTCATTGCTGGACCATCATCCCATTAACCTATCCAGTTTGTCATTCATCAAACTGGACCTGATCATGGAGCTATGGATCCTCAACATCTCCATGGCCGCTGACCACCAGATGAGAGATGCCTGGGACTTCAAAATCATGAAGTGCAGATGTTCTGACCCCATCATAGATCTGGGCCATAGGTTCCACTTTTATTTCGGTACACCATCCGCCCATCATCTTGCAGAATGCGCTCACCTAAGGCAGGACTGGAATTCAGGGTGTCCCAGTTTCTAGCCCATGGCTTTTAACCACTTACACCAAATTGCTCCTCGTTATGGCCTTTGTAGTGTTCAATATCAGGTGCCAGTTTTGATCGCATTCCGCAACTGCACCTTGGAGAAAATGTATATGCCGTTTCCACTGAAGCCTGTAACTTATTGGATTTTATCTGAGATGGCTATCCTGACAGACGCACGAAACAGAAAAGGGATTAATCGAAGCAGGAAATTTAGAAAGAAGCGGGGTGGGTGGGTTGTTTTTTAAGCGGCTGCGTAAAAGAGACACGTAGAATAGATCAATGAGGAAGGAAAGGAAGATACAGAAAGACGATCAGGCAGGGAACTAAGTGGAAAGAGATGAAAGAACATTGAAAATTAAACACGATTCAGACAGATGGTTCAAAAATGAGACAAAATTGAAGAGCAGAAGGCATTGCAAATTCTGCTAATAGTTGCAAACTGAGGAACTGATATTTATGGTAAACTCCAAATATGTATAATTGGTTTACGTCCCACCAAACCAAGTTTGCCTTCTTCCTATGGGGAAATGAATAATTTGGCAAGCAAATATTTTGATCATTAAGCTCCTGAGTGGAAGTAGAAACTCACCTGAGAATATAGAAACTAGGGAGGGGTGTTAAAATTCCCTGCTTGGATCGAATTAGTACATCTGGAGGGTTTGTTTATTTTGCTCACCTGGCTGAGATTTCTCTTCCCCAGAGGTCTCACATATGGTCAAATCCCTTAAGGTCCACTGGATCAACTTACTCCCAGATGTCTTTTCAAAGACACTTGTGGAAGCTCCTTAGCGATTCAGCCAGAGAGGCAAGGGAACTGGTGAAATGTTTGCTGGGATCCAGGCTGGTCCCAGCAGTTGCATAATCATTCCTGCAAAATTGTGCTATACAGCTAGTTACATAATTGCATGCAAATCAAGAACTGTGGTGGTGCAGTGGTGAGAATGCAGCATTGCAGGTTCATTCTGCCGACTGCCAGCAGTTGGAACTTGACTGGCTCATGGGTTGACTCAGCCTTCCATCCTTCTGAGGTGGGTAAAATCAGGAGCCAGATTGTTGTGGGCAATACGCCGACTCTGTAAACTGCTTAGCGAGGGCTATAAAGCGCTATGAAGTGGTATATAAGTCTAAGTGCTATTGCTATTGCTGAGAAGCGGTGTGGTGGCCTAGAGGTGAAGATGCTCACTTCCCACTTGAAAGGATTAGGATTTAGGATTTATTACATTTATATGCCGCCCTTTTCCCCGAAGGGGACTCAGGGCGGCTCACAATTCAGTCAGGGAAGGGGGTACAGACAGGGGATAAAAAGACGAACGTAACAATACACAATTAAAACACACAACAACCATACAAATTCGAGGAGGGGGGCAAAAGCTCTTTAGCCCCAGGCCTGTCGGAACAGCCAGGTTTTAAGGGCTTTGCGGAAGGCCTGGAGGGTTTAAGGGCTTTGCGGAAGGCCTGAAAGGTTGGGAGTTCAATCCTAGGCAGCGACAGTTTTTCCTCTATCAGGGCACAAAGAGAAAATATCTGCTGTGAACTCTGGTGTAGGTGTCAGGAAGGGCACCTGACAAGTAAATGCTCAGCTCAATTCAATTACCCCCACTCCACCATCAAGAGATTACAGGGTCGTAAAAAAAAAGCAATTGCATGCTAAATGCCTGTACTGATGAAATGGGCATCTTAAGATTTAACTGACAAAGAGGACAGATTTCCCAACGTTTCCTTTTTTTTTAGAAAAGAAAAAGAAAGTAAAACAGAGCCAGTGTGCTGAAAAAATTAACAGTGAGACTTTAGTGACATAGTTAAAATTTATCCTGACCTTATGAATTCTATTCTCGCCAGAAGGAACGGAGAATTAATACCACTCTTCCAAATTACCGCCTTTATGGATTCTCTTCCTATCGTCTCACTGGAACAGACCAGGGTGTGTCCCCTTTCGAATACTTTCCCTTTTTCCGATTGTTATTTTACAGCATACTTTTATTTCTTTTCTTAAAATTTAACCGTTAGCTGTTTTTTTTAAAAAAAAAGAGGGAGAAAAAGATTGTTTTCCACGAGCAATACTTTAAAAGAGATGGGGAAAAAAAAAGACTTTCAGTTTTTTAATGAAGAAAAAAAGAAAAGCAGAATAAAAGACTGTTTGCAAAATTCTTCCCCCCAACCCAGAAAAATAAATATCTCGTTGTCTTTTTGTCTTTTTTCTTTTTTGCATCCTTAATAAAATTCCTCCGGCAAGTCTTCAGCCACCCAGAAGTTCCCCGCTCCCTGACTAAAATGCAGTTTAGATTTATTGCTAGGCTATTAGGTGCTAAAAAAGAAATAGATCTCACCTTTAAAAAAAAAAGAGGCAGTTTCCAAAACTCATATTTTAGAAGAGGGGGGGGGGAGGAACCTGTCCAACCAGAAAGAAATTGTTTTGTTTTTATTACCAAGTGTGGTTTTTTTGTAGCCCTGTGCAATAGGCTCAAAACATATCATCTGTTTAGTGATCACATTTTCAGTGCAAAGTGCAGAAGGTGATTTTTTTTAAAAAAAAAACACGCAAGCTATTTCAAAGCATTTTTAAAAGCAGATAAAATTGATTGCCCTCTAAATAGATTTACATTTCAAACAATTATTATTAGTATTATTATGGTTGGCCGTGCAGACAGCAGAGGTGGATTACTACTGCTTCGCACCGGTTTGGGTGAACTAATAGTGGAAATTGGGGTTGGGTCGCTGAACCGGTAGCGACGGCAGGCTGGCCATGCCCCTGAACCAGTTCCCTGAGAGCTCTGAGGGGGAAGAGGGAATGGAGCTGGCAGAGAGAGAGAGGGAGGGAGGGAGAGAGAGGGAGGGAGAGGGAGAGAGGCGGAGCCTGGGCTGTCCATCAGCCCTCAGATGGGGAGTCAACAGCCCCCAAGTCTGGAGGTGGTTGATGAGGAAGAGGAGGAGCAGCTGGGTCCAGTGCCTGACGCGCGGAGGTGCAGAAGGCAGAGGAGAGGAGAGCAGTGGAAATCTATGGGCCGGTCCTTGGGACAGAAGAGCCACCGCTGCTAGCGAAGCCCCACCCTAGCTCTGGGGATAAAAGGCAGGAGGAATAGCTATGGCAGACAATTATTCATCTCCCTGCTTGCGGTGAAAGATAAACTTTTTGCCGGGGGCTGCCGGCTCTCCTAATAAAGGACTCATTGATTTAACTACAGAGGGTTTGTTGTGTTTGCGGAGCTGGGTCAAAACAAACCTTCAGCCCGACTGGGGTCTTCTAGAAATGAGCGAGGACTTCCATCTTTTGCAAAGTGGTCCCCTCTCCAAAATGTCAACCCCTCCAGAAGAGGCCGGCCTTCAGTGGTGGGTTTCAAAATTTTTTTGAACCTACTCTGTGGGTGTGGCCTCCTTTGTGGGAGTGGCTTGCCGGCCATGTGACCAGGTGGGAGTGGCTTGCTCACCATGTGTTTTCTTTCTTTCTCTCTCTCTCTCTCTCTCTCTCTCTCTTTCCTTCCTTTTGTCTCTCTGTCCCTTTTCCCTTTTCTTCTTTCTCTCTCTTTTTCTTTCTTTTTTCTTTTTTTTATTTCTTTCTTCCTTTCTTTCTCTTTCTCTCTCTGTGTGAGTGTGTGTGTGTGTGTGTGTGTGAGTGGTGGGTTTCAAAAATTTTTGGGAACCTCTTCTATAGGTGTGGCCTGCTTTCCGGGTCCACTGGTGGAACCTCTTCTAACCGGTTCGGTAGATTTGACAAACCGGTTCTACCAAATAGGTGCGAACTGGTAGGAACCCACCTCTGCCGGCCTTTTAAAGAGGCCTCACAGGTTTCATCATAGGCAGTCTCACAGGTCATCCATCCTCTTCTTCCAAGTTTGAAGTTTGAAGTTTATTCGTATAATCTTGTTGAAGAGCCGAGGTGGTTCAGTGGTTAAATGCAGCACTGCAGGCTACTTCAGCTGACTGTAGTTCTGCAGTTCGGCTGTTCAAATCTCGCCGGCTCAGGGTTGACTCAGCCTTCCATCCTCCCGAGGTGGGTAAAATGAGCACCCGGATTGTTGTTGGGGGCAATATGCTGACTCTGTAAACCGCTTAGAGAGGGCTGAAAGCCCTATGAAGCGGTATATAAGTCTAACTGCTATTGCTAATGCTATTGGTATTTGTATGCCGCCCACTCCCAGGGGACTCTGGGCGGCATACATAAAATAAGTCCATAAAAGCAAGTGAAAAGACTGAATAAACGCAGCCTGGGTCTCTGACTTGGCCTTTCCGATCTCCAATTGCCCATTCTCGCAAAGTTCACACGTACACCCTGCCGCCTTCGGGGGGAAATGTAAATGGGAGACAGCGCGAGATAATTAATTCCACCAGCTCTCACATCTCCTTGAGTCACCTCCTGGGACTCGAAGAAAAAAAAGGAGAAAAACACATCCTTTCTCCTCCCCCTCCCCAAACCCCTTTCCCCCAAAAGGCCAGGAACACGTGGGGAGACCAGAGGTATCATGCCCCCAAAAATAGATCCTTCAACATCCATGGGAAATCCAGCCAGGGTTTAATTGCAGGTAATGATGATTAACGGCACTTAATGATCTACAGTGACGGTGGCTCCAGACAGGGACTCATTAAGATATCTTTACTCCTTTTTTTTCTTCTTCTTCTTCTTTTTTTTTCTTTTTCTTTTTTTGCAGAGCCCTGATTTATTCATAAGCCTATTTTTCATCAATATTTATTTGGAAGGGTTGTTTGTGGTGACTGCGTAATAACTGCAAATGCTCGGCTCGGAAAATTAATTTGCCTGCTGAGAGTCAGGCGTTCCCTTTCGGGTGGGGGGGCTCAAACCGGTGGACTCTTTAGATGTTAGGCTTTAATTTTTGCCGAAGGAGGCGTTCAGGTCATGAGTCTCTGGGATTGTTAAGCTACTTTTAGAATTAAGCTCATTAAGTCCCCCACCCCTTTTTTTTTAATATTGGGAGAGAGAGTTTGCTTTCTGCAGTCTTCAAAGCATCCATGGAGAACTAACACACACACTCTCTCTCTCTACCTCTCTCTCTCTCTACCTCTCTCTCTCTCTCTCTCTCTCACACACACACACACACACACACACACACACACACACTAAGGTTGCCCAGTTCAGCTGAGAACCCTGATTTTAGTTTCTGTAGGCACCAGGAAGTGTTCCAGAAAAAGAAGTCAAGGAGATTCTTTAATGAGCTAGCTGTGAATCGCATGGGAGCAAACTCCACTCCCTTCTAGTGCTGATGATGTTAGCTAGCTGGGTAATGAAATGTCTGCAAGAAAGCAAACTCGGAGAGCACCAAGAGAGCGCAGTTTTCCTTCTCCTCCATCCCCTTCCTCCTCCTCCACTTCCTCTTCTTCCTCCTCCTCCTCCTCCTCTCCACAAACCCCTCTCCCTTCTAGCATTGATCATGTTAGTTGGCTCATGAAACATTTGCGAGGAAACCACCAAGTTCAAAGAGCACCAAGGATCTCACAGTTCTCCTCCTTCTCCTCTTCCTCCTTCTGCTTTTCACAAATCCCACTTCCTTCTAGCATTGATGGTGTTGCCTAGTTGGGTCATGAAACATCTGCAAGAAAATCCCAAATCCAGAGAGCACCAAGGACCCCCAAATCCTCCTTTTCCTCCTCCATATGAACCCCATTCCTTTATAGAGTTCCCTAGTTGGGTCATGAAATTTCTGCCAGAAAAAAACCACAGTCATCTTCCTCCCTATCCCTCCTCCTCCTCCTTCTCCTCCTCCTCCTCCTCCTCCTCCTCCTCCTCCTCCTCCTCCTCCCTTTTAGTTACCATGTAGTTATCACTTTTAGCACAACTTTTAGTACCACCGCCAGATACATTGTGTTGTGCAGTCTTCCGATATCTCAGGGGCTGCCCCAAAGAAGAGGGAGTCAAGCTATCCTCCAAAGCACCTGAGGGCAGGACAAGAAGCAACGGGTGGAAACTAATCAAGGAGAGAAGCAACTTAGAACTAAGGAGAAATTTCCTGACAGTGAGAACAATTAACCAGTGGAACAACTTGCCTCCAGAAGTTGTGAATGCTCCAACACTGGACGTTTTTAAGAGGAGATTGGACAACCATTTGTCTGGAATGGTGTAGGGTTTTCTGCCTAAGCAAGGGTGGACTAGAACAGTGTTTCTCAACCTTGGCAACTATAAGATGTCTGGACTTCAACTCCCAGAATTCCCCAGCCAGCGAATGCTGGCTGGGGAATTCTGGGAGTTGAAGTCCAGACATCTTCAAGTTGCCAAGGTTGGGAAACACTGGACTAGAAGACCTCCAACATCCCTTCCAACTCTGTAATTCTATTCTAATACTATTCCTATCCTGCTCCAAAGGAAGGAATCCCTCTGGAATGGAGAAGACCTATCCTTCAATGGGCATGCATCATTTTGAGGTGGCGCAGTGGTTAGGGTGCAGGCCACTTCAGCTGACTGTTATCTGCAGTTCAGCGGTTCTAATCTCACCGGCTCAAGGTTGACTCAGCCTTCCATCCTTCCGAGGTGGGTGAAATGAGGACCCAGACTGTGGGGGCGATATGCTGACTCTGTAAACCGCTTAGAAATGGCTGAAAGCCCTATGAAGCGGTATATAAGTCTAACTGTTATTGCTATTGCTATTTTGCAATTGTAGCAAACTTCTACCTTGGATGGGTAGCTTAACTCTGAAACCTTCTTGACTTTGTCCTAATTTCCTTTTGAATTGTTCTGTCTGTGTTGTGTGAGATCCAATTAGAAAGGGATCTTTCTGAGCAACCTTTCAGCCTGGGGGGGTTTCCATTTCTTGGCTTTTCCCCCATACTGATGTGTTTATTGTGTATTTGGAGCATTTAAGTGGCCATTTTTCATATGTCAAATGTCCGGTGATGATCCATCAACGATCTCCCAATGGGGAACGTTTCTGGGCCACGATGATGAATAGCAATTTACTGGGTTTACTCTCCATTGGAATGATGTAATTTACTGAAAGAGAATTCAGCATGGGCCAAGCGGGCATGAAAAAACACAACTTCTACTGGCGTTTTTCTCCAAAAGTTTCTTACCTTGGTTATCGATTTAATCAAGGAGAGAACCAAGAGCTAGAGCTAAGGAGAAATTTCCTGGCAGTGAGAATTAATCAGTGGAACGTCCTGCCTCCAGAAGTTGTGAATGCTCCAGGACTGGAGGCTTTAAAGAAGACATTGTACATTGTAAAGCCCTTCATGGTATTGGATCTGGGTACTTGAGAGACCGCCTGCTGCCAATTACCTCCTACAGACCCATTAGATCTCACAGGGTTGGCCTCCTCCGGGTGCCATCTACCAGCCAATGCCACCTGGCTATTACCCAGGGAAGGGCCTTCTCTGTGGCAGCTCCGGCCCTCTGGAACGAACTCCCCGCAGGGATTCGGACCCTCACCTCTCTCCAGGCCTTCCGAAAAGCCGTCAAAACCTGGCTTTGCCAGCAGGCCTGGGGGTGATGAGTTCCCTCCCCTCTCGACATGTATGGTTGTGCGACCCTTGCCTATTTTTATTATTTGTATTTTGTCTTTTATGTTCCCCCTTTTTTCCCCTTTGAATTGTTCGCCGCCCTGAGTCCTCCCGGAGAAGGGCGGCATACAAATAATAAAATACCAATACCAATACCAATTGTACATACCTCGAAGAAAGTTGCATGCGAAAGTACGTGTGATTAGAAATGTATTAGATTTATATTTTAAAAAATTCATCTGTTGAGTGGAATGTTACATACAAAAGTTCATGAAGTGAACAAAAAAAAACAACGTGCATTTTTGGATATTTAGTAAGGAGTATCCAAAAATATAAAGGGACTCGGTGACTCAGGGGCTAAGACGCTGAGCTTGTCAGTCAGAAAGGTTGGCAGTTTGGCAGATCGAATCCCTAGTGCCACATAACGGAGTGAGCTCCCGTGACTTGTCCCAGCTTCTGCCAACCTAGCAATTCGAAAGCACGTAAAAATGCAAGGAGAAAAATAGGGACCACCTTTGGTGGGAAGGGAACAGCGTTCCGTGCGCCTTCAGCATTTAGTCATGCTGACCACATGACCATGGAGACATCTTCGGACAGCGCTGGCTCTTCGGCTATGAAACAGAGAAGAGCACTGCCCCCTACAGCCGGGAATGACTAGCACATACGTGTGAGGGGAACCTTTACCTTTACATAAGAAGAACATCACCTGAGCAAGACACTAGGAACAAAAATACTGATTCTGACGTACAGTTTCTCTCAAAATATAGTTTCCTAAATATTTTTTTTCCTGGGCTGAGTCCTAATTTTGGAAGAAGCATCAACAAGAAGCAATGGATGGAAACCTATCAAAGAAAGATCCAACGTAGAACTCAGAAGAAATGATAGTGAGAGCCATTAAATCAGTGGGGTGACTTCCCTCCAGAAATTGTGGCCACTCCAACACTGGAGGTTCAGAATGATACAGGGCAGAGGTGGGTTCCTACCAGTTCGCACCTATTCGGTAGAACCGGTTCGTCAAATCTACTGAACTGGTTAGAAGAGGTTCCACCAGTGGTCCCAGAAAGCAGGCCACACCTACAGAAGAAGTTCCAAAAATTTTTGAAACCCACCACTGCCCCCCCCCACACACACACAGACACACACTGACAGAGAGAGTGAGAAAGAAAGAAAGAAAGAAAGAAAGAAAGAAAGAAAAAAGAAAAAAGAAAGAAAATGAGTGAGAGAAAGATAAAAGAAAAAAGGGACAGAGAGACAAAAGGAAGGAAGGAGAGAGAGAGAGAGAGAGAGAGAGAGAGAGAGAGAGAGAGAACACATGGCCGGCAAGCCACTCCCACCAGGTTACATAGCTGGCAAGCCACTCCCAGAAAGGAGGCCACACCCACAGAGTAGGTTCCAAAAATTTTTGAAACCCACCACTGATACAGGGTCTCCTGCTTGAGCACAGGGTTGGACTAGAAGACCTCCAAGGTCCATTCCAGCTCTGTTATTCCGTTGTTTTGTAATACCACTCTATAAAGCCCTAGTTAGACCACACCTAGAGTAATGCATCCAGTTTTGGCCACCACACTATAAAAAAAAGATGTTGAGACACTAGAAAAAGTGCCGAGAAGAGCAACCAGGATGATTAGGAGACTGGAGGCTAAAACATATGAAGAACAGTTGCAGGAATTGGGCATGTCTAGTTTAATGAAAAGAAGGACTAGGGGAGACATGATAGCAATCTTCCAATATCTCAGAGGCCACAAAGAAGCTATTCTCCAAAGCACCTGAGGGTAGGACAAGTAGCTATGGGTGGAAACTAATCAAGGAGAGAAGCAACCTACAACTAAGGAGAAATTTCCTGACAGTTAGAACAATCAACCAATGGAGCAGAAGTTGCCTTCAGAAATTGTGGGAGCTTCATCCCTGGATTCTTTCAAGAAGAGACTCCAAGGAATGATATCATTTGTTTAGAGCTAGCCTAGCAAGGAGGAGTTAAAGCTGAAAAGAAAGATGACATCAACTTTTTTTTAAAGCTTATTTTAGAATGTTTTTGTTAAAGATCTATACCCTGTATTGGTTCTGGGAAGTCGGGGAGAGGGGAAGGTTGGGGGAGGGTTGGGGGGACGGTGGGGGAGGGAAATAAATATTTGTAAAAGTTTTTTCCCCCAAAATTTTATTTTTTTAAAAAAAGAAGAGACTGGACTGCCATTTGTCAGAAATGGTGTAGGGTCCCCTGCTTGAGTGGGGGTTGGACTAGATGACCTACAAGGTCCCTTCCAACTCTGTTAATCTGTTAAAAAAAAATCTGAGGACAATCTATTCATCATATTGCTCCAAAGCAGTATGTAGAGCCAGGCAGATTGCTTTGGGCTTTAGAAAAATTGAATTCCACTAAGATTCTTACGTCAAGACCGCTGAGCGTTTGGCTCCAGTTTAGGAGATATCAGGAGGTCCATGGATATTAATAACATTTGGGTTATGTGTGGCACTGCTTGGACATTTAGAAGGAACGAGCTGACATGTTGGCTAACGCCATGCTCCCGAAGTGTCATATAACAGCATCAAACTCACAATCACAAATTGCTGACAAATTTAATTTTGTCAGCGACCCAGGGACCCTGCCAATTAGTCACTGGCAAGAACACCGGCTTGTCAAAAATTAATATGTTGCACTCCTACATTTGCAAAACATATTCTTCCGTTGGAAGATGCCCGCTCTAACAACCCATCCATCAAATGTAATATAGTCACCCATCTCACCAAAATGGGATCCTCGGCGGGGTATAAACTTTTTGAAATGGAAAGCCCTTTGTGGCATGAATCTAGGCTACATGGGGCTACCCTTGAAAAGCGTTCGGAGACTACAGCTAGTCCAGAATGCAGCCGCGTGAGCGATATTGGGTGTACCGAGATACACCCATATTACACCTGTGAGCTGCACTGGCTGCCAATTGGTCTCCGGACGCAATTCAAGGTGTTGGTTATTACCTTTAAAGCCCTACATGGCTTAGGACCAACCTATCTGCGAGACCACCTACTGCCATACACCTCCCAACGGCCGATAAGATCCCACAGGGTGGGCCTCCTTCGGATACCGTCAGCCGGACAGTGTCGGCTGGCGGGCCCCCGGAGGAGAGCCTTCTCTGTGGCTGCTCCGACCCTGTGGAATCAGCTACACCAAAAGCCCTATCAACTGTGGCACTGACTGGCAACAGGGACCCGCAGAAAGAGCCACATGCAGCTCTAGAGCCGTGGGTTGCTCACCCCTGGTATAGGGTTTCCTGCCTGAGCAAGGGGTTGGACTAGAAGACTTCCAAGGTCCCTTCCAGCTCTGTTATTCTATTAATGCTGGCAAGTTGCCCAGAGTCACCTTTAGATAAGAAGTGGAAGCACAGAAGTATAATAAAGAAACAAATAAGAGTAGTTTTAAAAGACTTTGCTAAAATATAGATCGTGGGGGGCGGAGGGAATTTTCTAAGAAACTATCTGATTGCTGTAAACATCTTCCGAGTTAGAGATGTTGTTGGTAACTCTGTTGGGATCGCAGCGCAGGCTTCTATCGGGATCAATGCATTCACCTGTCTCTTCCAATGCTCTACGGCGCCTAAATTTGCTCAGAACTTTTATTCGCCCCCTTTGAATTCCATTTTAATTAAGAGAAATGTTAATTAAAGCGAGCAAGCTCAACTTGAGTTTGGTTATCTTTCTCCCATTACATCCTCGCGTTGATAAAAAGATTGCGGGGGGAAAAACTGTGCCTCGACTTGATGGTTGGTGGCGTGGGCCAATGTTCATCTAGACTGGGAGTATTTCATTCCATTTAATTGATCCACAAATCATTTTAAAAGGAGAAGAGGAAAAAGTAAAGTTTTAACAATCCACAGTTGTCATTATCTGCATTTTGTGCTTTAAGAAAATGCCGATGTTCTTTGCAGCGAACATAATTACATCAGTTTTTCCTTTTTTCCCCCCTATACAGCTGCTGTGAATATGTGCTTATTTTTCTGCAGTACGCCCTTTTTTCTCTTTTTACAACCTTATAATCCCCTTGTATTGGGGTACGGTTGGGATGACTGAATGGAGCTGAGCCGGATGCCCTTCCTGATGCCTACAGGGAGTTCACAGCAGATATTTTTCTCTTTGCAACCTGATAGAGAAATATCGGTTGCTGCCTAGGATTGAACTCTCAACCTTCCAACCTTGTTGTTTTGTGAGCAGAGCTGGCAGCAGATTTGGACAGTGAGGAGGTTGGGAAAGAACATGGGCCAGTCCTGGAGTCTGGGGAAGGCTCTGATGAGGGCTCTGTGTCGGAGGCAGAGAGGGGGCCAGGGCCGTCTGACAGTTATCAGCTGCCTTCGGAGTCAGTGAGGCAGAGGAACAGCTGGAGCCTGTCCCCAGCGTGCGCATGCGCAGAGTTGCCAGACGAAGGGAAGAGCTAAAGAACAGGGGTCGACTTGGGAGGAAGGCCACAGGTGGACGATGAATGGCCCCTCCCAGAGGAAATAAAGAGGAGCGAAAGGGGAGTGGAGTTTGCAGGAGACCATTAGTTTGCTTACTTGGCTCGTGACTCTCTGAGGCTCCTTGCCAAGTTTTGCAAATCTCGGCCTGGCAGCTCTCCAAGCCAGATAAGGTCTGTGACTGTAAATCCTCCCTTGAAAGTCTTTGCTGGATGTGAATGAGCAGAATTCACAGTCAATGAATAAAAGGGGTTTTTGTTGGGACCAGGAGTTTGCTTCATGCTCTTGGGAAGCCTTGGTCAGAGTATATAGTATCTTGGGAGTTGAAGAGGTGATCAATAACCTTTCCCATCCCAGAGTAGGCAGGGGTGAGATACAATTTTGTTGTTAATAATAATAATAATAATAATAATAATAATAATCATCATCATCATCATCATCAAAGCCAAAGTGGAAAATCCGTCTAGAACAAAAAATCAAAAAATTAAGGGCAGATGCTAGTAACTTAAAGAACATGCATGAGCAACGGCTTAAAAACAACAAAATCATAGATCGGCTAATCAGAAGATATAGATTGGATACAAGAAACATCAATGAAGCTGTAGAGATTGTAAAACAGCAGATAACAGCAACAGCTAGAAAAATTGAAAGATATGAGGCACGAATCATCCAATATAAACAAAATCAGCAATTTCGATCAGACCAACGGCGTTTTTATCAAAGTCTTAATGTGAATGGTGACACCAAAAGTGAAAAACCAGAAAAGCAGGCCACAGTTGAATTCTGGAAAGAATTGTGGGAAAATGCAAAGGACTACAACAAGGAAGCAAAGTGGATACATGACTTGAGAAAGCATTGGCAACAAACAAATGCAAGTATTAGAAATAACAACTGAGATGATCAAAAATCGAGTTAAAAAGGTAAAGAATTGGACATCACCTGGAAAGGACCAATTACATGGTTTCTGGCTCAAATATCTGACCAGTTTACATGCAATATTGGCCAGGCAACTGAATGAAATTTTACAAAAGGGCCAAATTGATGAATGGTTGACAACTGGAAAAACATACTTGATTCAGAAAGATCCAACTAAAGGAACAACACCTGAAAACTATAGACCAATAACATGCTTACCAACAACCTTCAAATTACTCACAGGCATTATTGCAGATAACATGATGGATTATTTGGAAACAAACAACATCTTGCCAGTAGAGCAAAAAGGCAACAAAAGAAGGAGCAGGGGCACAAAAGATCAGCTTCTAATTGATAAAATGATATTAGAAAATTGTAAGAACAGAAAAACGAACTTGAATATGGTCTGGATTGATTACAAAAAGGCATTTGACTCACTGCCACATAGTTGGATCATAAAATGCTTAGAAACAACTGGCATTAGCAAAAATATTACATCCTTTACTGAAAAGGCAATGAAACAATGGAGAACTGAGTTGGCAGTAGGGAATGAGAGCTACGGAATGGTTAATATCAAGCGAGGAATTTTCCAGGGTGATTCACTTTCACCTCTTCTCTTCATCATCGCAATGATCCCACTATCAGTAATCTTAAAAAAAATGAAATTAGGCTACCAAACAGCCAAAAAAGCTGAAAAAATTTCGCATTTACTATATATGGATGATTTGAAACTCTATGGAAAGTCAGAAATAGAAATCCAATCATTGACAAATACAGTCCGAGTATTCAGCACCGATATTTCAATGCAGTCTGGCATGGAAAAATGCGCCACTGTATCCATAAAAAGGGGCAAAATCACTGCATCTGAGGGAATTGAAATGCCCAATGGCCAACTAATTAAATGCAAAGAAAATGAACCCTACAAATACTTAGGCATTCTGCAGTTGGATAACATCAAGCATGGAGAAGTAAAAACTATTGTCAGGCGAGAGTACACCAACAGAGTTAGGAAAATTTTGAAATCTAAATTGAATGGTGGAAATACAATCAAGGCCATAAATACCTGGGCAATACCAGTTATAAGATACACAGCTGGCATAGTTAACTGGACACAAGCTGATTTGGACCTTTTGGACCGAAAAACCAGGAAACTAATGACAATGCACTACAGTTTACACCCACGTGGTGATACTGATAGACTATATCTGCCCCGAAAATCAGGTGGCAGAGGATTATTACAAGTGAAGCAAACAGTTGAAGAAGAAAAACATGCACTGGCTGATTATTTAAAAGACACTCAAGAACATCTATTAATCAAAGTAAAGAACAAAAATCTACTGAAGGCCCAACAGACAAAACAAGAATACAGAAAAGATGTGATAAAATCAAGAATGGAGAGTTGGCAGAACAAAGCACTGCATGGTCAATTTCTGGAAAAAATAAAAGATAAAGTGGACAGTGAACAAACTTGGTTATGGTTAAAAACAGGTACATTACCGTATTTTCACCCATATAACCCGCCCACGCAGATAACCCGCACACGCATATAACCCGCGGGTTTTCTGGATCGTGTAAAATGTTTCCCGTATACCCCGCCCACGCATATAACCCGCCCACGCAGATAACCCGCACACGCAGATAACCCGCACACGCAGATAACCCGCACACGCATATAACCCGCGGCGAGTAAAAGAGAAGGGAAACAGCTGAGATGGGGGGGGGAAGAAACGGAGAAAGAAAGAAGCCTGCGCACGCTGGGGAAGAGGAAAGGAACGAAGGAGAAGGAAACAGCTGAGATCGGGGTGGGGGAAGAAACGGAGAAAGAAGCCTGCGCACGCTGGGGAAGAGGAAAGGAACGGAGGAGAAGGAAACAGCTGAGATCGGGGTGGGGGAAGAAACGGAGAAAGAAGCAAGCCTCCGATCGTGTAAAATATTTTCTGTATACCCCGCCCACGCATATAACCCGCAGGGGGGCGCTGTGCATGTAAAAACCGCATATAACCCGCGGGTTATATGGGTGAAAATACGGTAAAGAAAGAAACAGAGTCACTAATCCTGGCTGCGCAAGAACAAGCTATCCGCACAAATGCCATTAAGGCCAAAATCGAAAAATCCTCTGATGATGCCAAATGCAGACTTTGCAAAGAAGCTGATGAAACTGTTGATCACATACTCAGCTGCTGTAAAAAAATCGCGCAGACTGATTATAAATTGCGGCACAATTCAGTAGCACAAATGATCCATTGGAATTTGTGCAAAAATTATAATATTAAAACAGCAACAAACTGGTGGGAACATCAGCCTGAAAAAGTCACCGAAAATCAGATGGTCAAGATCTTGTGGGATTTCCGTATACAAACCGACAAAATACTGGCGCATAATACACCAGACATCACACTGGTTGAGAAAAATAAGGTCACAATCATAGACATCGCAATACCAGGTGATAGCAGGGTCGCCGAGAAGGAACATGAAAAAATCGCAAGATACCAGGACTTAAAAATCGAAATTCAACGACTATGGCACAAACCAGCAGTGGTAATTCCAGTGGTAATTGGCACACTGGGTGCTATTCCAAAAGCACTGGAATTACATTTAAAACAGTTAAAAATTGACAAAATCACCATCAGTCAAATGCAAAAAGCCGCACTGCTTGGATCTGCACGCATATTACGAAAATACGTTACGACGTCCTAGGCCCCTGGGTGGGGCCCGACTAGTAACCAATGCCAAATCCGGCGAAACAACTGGCCGCTGTGATACAATTGTACAACAACAACAACAATAATAATAATACCAGGTGATAGCAGGATTGACGAGAAGGAACACGAAAAAATCACAAAATATCAGGACTTAAAAATCGAAATCCAACGATTATGGCACAAACCAGCAGTGGTAATTCCAGTGGTAATTGGCACACTGGGTGCTATTCCAAAAGCACTGGAATTACATTTAAAACAGTTAAAAGTTGACAAAATCACCATCAGTCAAATGCAAAAAGCCGCAGTGCTTGGATCTGCACGCATATTACGAAAATACATTACGACGTCCTAGGCCCCTGGGTGGGGCCCGACTAGTAACTAATGCCAAATCCGGCGAAACAACTGGCCGCTGTGATACAATTCTGTTGTTGCGATAATAATAATAGCAACAACAACAATAACAACAGCCAGGTACTTATTTATTTTAAACTTTATTGGAAATGCAACCAAAAAGGATATATGAAAAAAATCACCTATTAGCCCTCAGACAAAGAGACATGAGCTTGCGAACTGACTGGGGAGGATTTATTGAATTCAGCTGCTGTACAGAAAGCCGACAATTTCCATAAAACTCCATTTATTGATATGTATCCCCTCGTCAGCCTTTTGTCTTCTTTCGACTTTCGCTTTCTGGGATCCTTTACAAGAGAATTTTGTTTTCATTATGAGAAATGATTGCTCGGTTTTCACCTTGAATGGAGCCACCGGAGGGATGGGTCTGGCTGGCCGCGTTGCTCTTGAAAAACATTATCAATACTCAAGCAAATTAGCTGCCAAAAATGCAAGGTTATGGGAGAGCTGATTCCTAGACACTTATGCGTTCATCCATGGAGAATCCTCGTATTAAAGAAAGGCATAAACTAGAGTTTGTGAATCAAACACGCTCGGTCAAATTTTGCAGGGAAATAAAATGACTAAGTAGTGGATTTAATCAACCAAAGGAAGCTACTTGTTGAATTTCTAGCAAGAATTTGAGAGGGGATGTTTCTACAATATATTTTTCTCAATGGAGGAGGAGGAGGAAGGAGGAAGGAGAAAGAAGGGAGGAGGGCAGGGTGATGGACTAGATGACCTGCAAGGTCCCTTCAAACTCTGTTAATCTGAGGAGGAGGAGAAAGAAGAAGAGGAGGAGGAGGAGAGGAGGAGGAGGAAGAGGAGGAGGAGGAGAGGAGGACTGTCCTGACATAACAAGCTTCTGCCATCACTACCAGCCTCACAACTTCCTTGGGTAGGAAATTAGTTGATCTACAATGGAGAGGATTAAAAAAAATAAGAAGAAGAAAAGAGAATTCAAAAGTGATCAAGTTGTGACAATCAATAGCATGTCCAAAGCCTTGGGGCACCGTAAAGACTAACATATCTACAATACATGAGTTGATGTGGGGTAGAGTTCTCTTTAGATCAGCCTTCTCTGAATTTTGGCAAGCTCTACCATGTTTGTGCCATGGCCCGCCAGCAGCCAGCAGAGCTGGCAGCAGATTCAGACAGTGGGGAGGTTGGGGAGGAAGATGGGCCAGTCCTGGAGTCTGACGAAGGCTCTGAGGAGGGCTCTGTGTCGGAGGCAGAGAGGGGGCCAGGGCCGTCTGACAGCTATCAGCTGCCTTCAGAGTCAGACATGAGTGGGGCAGAAGAACATCTGGAGCCTGTTCCCAGTGTGCGCATGCGCAGAGCTGCCAGACGAAGGGAACAGCTAAAGAAGAGGGGTCGACTTGGGAAGAAGGCCACAGGTGGACGATGAATGGCCCCTCCCAGAGGCAATAAAAGAGAAGCAAAAGAGGAGTGGAGTTTGCAGGAGACAATTAGTTTGCTTCATTGGTTGGTGACTCTCCGAGACTCCTTGCCAAGTTTTGCAGAGATCGGCCTGGCAGCTCTCCAAGCCAGATAAGGTCTGTGACTGTAAATCCTCCCTTGAAAGGCTTTGCTGGATGGGAATGAGCAGAATTCACAGGAAATTAATAAAAGGGGGTTTTGTCGGGACCAGGAGTTTGCTTCCTGCTCTCGGGAAACCTCAGTTAGAACAGTTTGCTGTTTGACATCCTACTGGATCAAAATTGTTCTATCTGGTTGCAATGACTGTTTGTTTTTGTTTTTTTGGCACAAGGCAGAATTTACATTGGCTTCTGCCTTTTGCTAACCCAGTGGTGTCCTGTGTCAAAATGTTCAACCCTTCCTCTCCTTTGTTCTGTGACCCTCCCTTCCTCACCCCTAAATCCTGAAGGACACCTCAGCCCCAGGTCCTGCCAACCTCCGCCTCCATCTATTCTCTTCAAGAGCAATAAAAACTGATGGACAGAATACACGAGGTAGAAAATAGAGGGATAAATCAAGGCAGAAAACAGGTCTTTGTATTCGTTTAACGTTTCCATCTTGTAAAAGTTAATGGCTTTCCCGCGGAATATTTCCCTGTGTGCGTGACAAGAAGCCCACCACCAGGGGTGGGGGGCTGCTAGGGGGTTTCCAGGGGTTCGGGAGAACCTCTAGCTAAGATTCTGTGCAATTTGGAGACCCCCCCCCCCAAATCCCACTCCTGGCTGGCCACGCCCGCCCCTTCCAGGAGTCCCCAAGTAGCCCATTTTGTTTTTTTTAATTAAAAGTTTTAATAGGTTTTACAATTATATACTTTTCCCCTTTCCTCCCTCCCCCCCAGTCCCACCTCCCCTCCCCACCTCCCCCCCCCAAACCTTCCAGAGCAAATACAGGGTATAAAAATTTAGCAATCATAAACTAAAATAAACTAACAAACTTTAGTATCGTCCCTTCGCTTGCACTTTAACTCCCCTTTTGTGAAACTAACTTTAGATAAGTTGTAACATTCCTTGTTCATTCATTCATAAGCTAACTGAAATTTCTTAGTCCCATATTTATGTTGAATATAATCAGTCCATCTTCTCCATTCCAGCTTGTATTTCTCATCTGAATGGTCCTTGAGGTACGCTGATATTTTAGCCATCTCTGCTAGGTTTGTTACTTTTAACATCCATTCTTGAATAGTAGGCAATTCCTCCTCCTTCCGGTACTGCGCCACCAACAATCTTGCTGCCGTTGTTAAGTTCCGAATCAATCTTATTCTATTGTCCTTGTTTTTCTCCTTTGACCCACCTTTCTTTCCATTGATCGCCCTGCCTTTCTACTACCACCCTAGAAGAACGTGGGGGGTAGGGGGGGGGGACTGGCCAAGAATTATGGCGGCAAGCTGAACCCTTTTGACTACGGCCAGATAGGTCGACGAGGGAGCGTTTAGAAAGCACCAAGAAACAAGCAGCAACATTCCCTCAACCATTGGGAATCTCCCTGCTCCAGAGATGGAGCTCAGGACAGACAATCAGAATTACATGAAAAGCAGTTAGGGGTATGTTCCTAAGAGGCACAAGGGACTTGCTTGCTGAAAATGTTTAGAACAGTTTGGCTAGGCTGGGAGCATCCTAGGCTAGGGGGTGCTGTTGATTGATTTTGCGGTTATATTGGCCCCCGTTTAATATGAGGAGCCATTTTTTATTACAGTATTTTTTTTTAATCTCTCTCTCTTTCTCTTCTGGACCAAATCCAAGGCTTTGCGCCAGTGGTGGGTTTCAAACTTTTTTAGAACCTCTTCTGTGGGTGTGGCCTGCTTTGTGGGAGTGGCTTGCCGGTCATGTGACCAGGTGGGAGTGGCTTGGCAGTCATGTGACTGGGTGGGCATGGCCAACTTGTAAAATGTGATGAAGCTCACTTAACAACGCTCTTGTTTAGCAACCAAAATGTTGGCTCAGAAACTGGAATTTGAAGCACGCAAGTCTTAAAGCTGTCAAGTTACAAGACCCTTGCACCCCTAATCCTTTAGAAAAAAAAACCCAGGGGTGTTCAAACTTGACAGCTTTAAGACTTGTGGACTTCAACTCCCAGAATTCCTCCTCCAGTCATGTTGGCTCAGGAACTCTGGCCTTTGAAGCACACAAGTCTTAAAGCTGTCAAGTTACAAGACCCTTGCATCTCTAATCCTTTAGGGAAAAAACCCCCAGGGGTGTTCAAACTAGACAGCTTTAAGACTTGTGGACTTCAACTCCCAGAATTCCTCCTCCAGTCATGTTGGCTCAGGAACTCTGGCATTTGAAGCACACAAGTCTTAAAGCTGCCAAGTTACAAGACCCTTAGAAAAAAACCCTCAGGGGTGTTCAAACTTGACAGCTTTAAGACTTATGGACTTCAACTCCCAGAATTCCTCCTCTCGCTCTTCATCTTGATGATGTGCGGACGGGCGGGGGGGGGGAGCTGGAACCGGTTCTAAACGGCACTGTAGATTTGTGGAACCTCTTCTATAGATGAGGTTAGAACTGGCAGGAACCCACCCCTGCTTTTGCTTAGCTGCCTCCTGAATGTTGTTGTCAATTTTCCATATTCCAGGAGGATCTGGTTTGTTAGATGTGGTTCCTGCCAGTTCTTCAGAAGCTTCAAGCCATGGAGGCAGGGACCCCCTCCTCTCCAACTCCCTGTGGGTAAAAGAAATAAAGGAAGGGAGGGAAGAAGAGGGGGTGGTTTTTTTTTTTGCTAGTGGTTGCCAATAGGTGGTTAGCTTGCTGGAAGACATTCAGCTCGCAAATTAGCATGCTGGAGAAACAGATAGGAAGATGTGATTATGATGATTAAAATTAAGATTGTCACATCATGACATCCCTTTCTTGAGGCTAAGTGGAACAAATCTCCACATTCGCCAACAATATGAACCCAGGGAAGGAATTAAATCTGAGCCCCCATCAGATGCGTTCCAACTGCACCAACATGCATTGACGGAGGAAACCAGAGGTCCAGAAGCCACCAGTATTTGGAAAGCTATCAAGATTCTTGGCATCTGCCCAAGACCAAAAATGTTTCTTCTCTCAGCGTGGTTCTCCAAAAACATATTTTTAGTCAGGTTTGTTGTCAAAAATGGAGGCTGCTACAAGAATTCTGCCCTTTGGATTATTTCCCATTTTCAAACAATAGATTGTTGTTGTTAGTTGCGAAGTCGTGTCCAACCCATCGCGACTCCATGGACAATGTTCCTCCAGGCCTTCCTGTCCTCTCCCATCCTCTGGAGTCCATTTAAGCTCACGCCGACAGCTTCGGAGACTCCATCCAGCCATCTCCTTCTCCGTCTTCTTGTTCTTGTTCTTGTTCTTCTTCCTCTTCTTCTTTCTTCTTCTTCTTCCTCCTCCTCCTCCTCCTCCTCCCCTTCTCTTTTCTCCTCTTCTCCACTATTCCTTCTCCCTCTCTTTCTCTCTTCACATTCTTTGATTGTTATTGTTCTTAGTTGTGAAGTTGTGTCCAACCTATCACGACCCCAAGGACAATGTTCCTCCAGGCCTTCCTGTCCTCTCCCATCCTCTGGAGTCCTTTTAAGCTCATGCCGACAGCTTTGGAGACTCCATCCAGCCATCTCCTTCTCCGTCTTCTTGTTCTTGTTCTTGTTGTTCTTCCTCTTCTTTCTTCTTCTTCCTCCTCCTCCTCCCCTTCTCTTTTTTCCTCTTCTCCACTATTCCTTCTCCCTCTCTTTCTCTCTTCACATTCTTTGATTGTTGTTGTTGTTAGTTCTGAAGTCGTGTTTGACCCATCGCGACCCCATGGACAACGCTCCTTCAGGCCTTCCTGTCCTCTCCCATCCTCTGGAATCCATTTAAGCTCACGCCGGCTGCTTCGGTGACTCCTTCCAGCCACCTCCTTCTCTGTCTTCTTGTTCCCTGGAGTTGGTGGCAAAAAGAAACCAGTCTCTTCTAATGACAGCCCCCACCCTCCCAAAAAGGGTTGTAAAATTGAAGCATGAGTCGTTTAACAACCTACCTTGTTCGATAATGGACGATCTGGCCCTGCTGGTGTGTAGTTATGACCTTTAATTTACACAACATTCTCCTTTTAAAAAGTAAGTAGTAAGTAGCTCTGTGTGTGTGTGTGTGTGTGTGTTTGTTTGTTTGTTTATGTAATCTTATGGGTTTTTCCATATTTTTTTTCAGTCCTGCATGTTTGTTTTTTTTTAAATGTGTTTTTATTTTCCATTTCATTTTCGTACAGTCACATATATGCTGTGCATAACCGGGGCCATATAACATTAAACAATAAACACAGCCATTCCTCTTGTCGGCAATATCCCCCAAAATAGAAACCCAATGTACCTCTTCGACCCTCCATACACCCTTTCTTTCGCCCCCCTCCAACTTTCCTTCTTCCCTCCAACATTCCCCTCTACCCTACTTCCCCTCACCCTCTACCACTCCTCTCTCCCAGTACACTCCCTCCCTTCCTTCTCACCCTCCCTCCCGTCCTCTCTCCCACCCTCTCTACCCCTCTTTCTTCTATCCCTCTACTCCTCCCTTCGGTGTATGTTTTCAAGGTGGAGTATTTTAAGTCCCACAGAGGACTCTGGAGATTTTGTGGGACTTGAAACCCCACCTCTTCTGAAACTGAAAACAGGATTTTCCCCTTCATTGGGAAAATCTCTCTACCAACCCTTCAATCCCAGCTCCAGCCCCATCTCTCTCCGCTCAAATATTCTTCTGATTTATGCGAGGACCCTGATAAATCTTCGCTTGCTTTCCAGATCTCCAAAGACTCGGAAATTACCACCTCATCAAACTTTCAAGACTTGAGAGGCAGATATTTTCTTTCAACTAAGTGCCGTAATGATACACCTGGTGAGGGAACTTGGTTAGTAATAGGCCAGCAGGGGGACAGAAAGAAAGAGAGAGAGAGAGAGAGAGAGAGAGAAGGAAGGAAGGAAGGAAGAGAGAGAGAGAAAGGAAGAAGGAAGGAAGAGAGAGGGAGAAAAAAAGAAAGAAAGAGGGAGGAAGGGAGGGAGAGAGAGTGAGAAGGAGAGAGAGGGAAAGAAGGAAGGAAGAGAGAGGGAGAAAGAAAGGAAGAAGGAAGGGAGAGAGGGAGAAAGAAAGAAAGAAAGAAAGAAAGAGGGAGAGAGAGAAAGAGAGAGAGAGAAGGAAGGAAGAGAGAGGGAGAAAGGAAGGAAAAGGAAGGAAGAGAGAGGGGGGAGAAAGAAAGAAGGAAAGGGGGAGGGAGGAAAGAAGGAAGGGAGGAAGGAAGGAAAAGCAGCTTCTCCTTTCGTTGCTTCTGTTTTCATTTCCCTTTAATGCAGAAAAAAAAAGAAAAGGCAGAGCATCCCAAAAGGAAAAACCAAAACAAAAGGAAAGGAAAGACAAATGGGGGAGGGGTTGAAGAATTGAGGCTCTTTCGGGTCAAAGAGAAACCCTTTTCAGAAAATAAAATGATTTGCAAATAATAATCCTGATTGATTTTTTTTATCCTATGCTTTTGGGATTTTTTTCAACAGAAAAGATTCTCCTTTGCATTGTTCTCTCCCTCCCTCCCTATTTCCCACCATCTTTCTCCCCTCTCTCCCACCTTCCTCTCCCTCCCTCCTTCCCTCCCCTTTTCTTTCTCTCCCTCCCTCTCTATTCCTCCTTCCTTCCCTCTCCCCTCTCTCTCCATCTCTCTCTCCCACCTTCTCTCTCTCCCTGCCTCCTTCTCCCTCCCTCCCTCTCTCTCCCACCTCCCTCTCCCTCCCTCCTTCCCTCCCCCTTTCTTTCTCTCTATCTCCATCCATCCCTCCCTCCCTCCCTCCATCTCTATTCCTCCTTCCTTCCCTCTCTCTCCATCTCTCTCTCTCTCCCCCACCTTCTCTCTCTCCCTGCCTCCTTTCCCTCCCTCCCTCTCTCTCCATCTTTCCCTCCCTATGTCTCCCTCCCTCCCTCTCTCCCTTTTCCTTCCCTCCTTCCCCTTCTCCTTTTTCCTGGCATTTAGGAAGGCATATGCTTCAGATGAATAGCATAACAACCACCTTGGCAAACACCGCTCAGCAATTGCTGAAGCCCCGCGCCAGACAAAAGCGCCTCTTTGTTAACTTTCTGTTGAAGAAATCGATGGGAAGCGGCAAGGAAGACTCGTCGCTTGCAAACAGATGTAATTGCCTGGCTTACCTGCAAGGCTAATGAGGGCAGGTGAAGAAGCCAGGAAGAGCAAGCAAACACCTGGGCAAAAGGGGAAGCAATTATTAAGCAAGCTAAGAATCACCTCACTTGACAGCTATTTGCAGGGGGGGGGAGTGTTTAAATTATGGGAAGGCTGAAAGGATTTCAGCTCTGGATACTCAGGGAAGCCAAGAGCTCATTTCGTGACGCTTCAAAGTTACAACGGGGCTGGAAACAGTGACTCGGGGCCGTTTCTCACACTTAAGACCTCTGAAAATTGAGAAGCTTGGCAACTGACTCGTATTTATGATGGTTGTGGGTGTCCCGGGATCACGTTATTCCCCCAGAGTCAATGGGGAAACTAGATTCACTTAACAGCCATGTTACTCATTTAACAACTGCTGTGATTCACTTAACAACAGTGGCCATAAAATGGGGATAACTCACTCAACAAATGTCTCGCTTAACAATAGAAAAATCGAGCTCAACTGTGGCCGTAAGTCAAGTGGTTCGGGTTTTTTCAGAGGCGAGGTTGCTGATTGGCTAGGAGAAACATGTCATCTGACCTCCTCACTTGGTCCTTGGCCCTTGAGGACTGCAGGGAATCCTTCCATTCCCCCATCGCTCAACCGGAAGTGAAGAAGCTTCTGGGATAAGGAGTGAAACGACTTCAAGGAGAAACAAAGGAAGTCCAATGGCCTCTTGAAAAAACAACTTTGAGACAACCACGCCCTGGATGTCACTGAGAATCTCTATAGACATTTACCCCCAGGATAGAGTATAGGATATGGGATATAGGATATAGGATATATAGAGTATAGGATATAGGATAAAGGATATAGGATATACTATATAGGATATAGGATAAAGGATATAGAATATAGGGCATAGAATATAGAGTATAGTTATAGGATATAAGATATAGGATTTAGGATATAGGATAAAGGATATAGAATATACGATATAGGATATAGAATATAGGATATAAAGTATAGAGTATAGGATATAGGATAAATGATATAGAATATAGGGCATAGAATATAGAGTATAGGTTATAGGATATAAGATATAGGATTTAGGATATAGGATAAAGGATATAGAATATAGAATATAGGATATAAAGTATAGAGTATAGGATATAGGATTTAGGATATAGGATAAAGGATATAGAATATAGGGCATAGAATATAGAGTATAGGGCATAGAATATAGAGTATAGGATATAGAATTTAGGATTTAGGATATAGGATAAAGGATATAGAATATACGATATAGATATAGAATATAGGATATAAAGTATAGAGTATAGAGTATACCCTATACCCTATATCATTTCAGACAAATAGTTGTCCAATCTCTTCTTTAAAAGTGTTGGCGCATTTACAACTTCTGGTGGCAAGTTGTTCCACTGATTAATTGTCCTCACCGTCAGGAAATTTCTCCTTAGTTCTCGTTTGCTTCTCTCCTTGATTAGTTTCCACCCATTGCTTCTTGTCCTGCCTTCAGGTGCTTTGGAGAATAGCTTGACTCCCTCTTCTATAGGGTCTCCTGCCTAAGCAGGGGGTTGGACTAGAAGACCTCCAAGGTCCCTCCCAACTCTGTTATTCTATTCTTTGTGGCAATCCCTGAGATATTGGGGGCTGTCATGTCACCCCTAGTCCTCCTTTTCATTAAATGTGACACACCCAATCCCAGCAACTGTTCGTATGAAAGTTAAAGTATCCATGATTTAAAAAGTCGTTTTTTTTTTCCTCTGTAGGGTTGACTCAATTGCAAACCGATCCGAAATTGCAGCTGCTGAGGTGTTTCCATCTACATTCGGAAGCCTCCTATTCCATTTCGTTTCCTGTGCTCTATCAAACATTAATGACATGCATGGATGAACCCCTATTTATATTAATTAGGGCGGTTATGTAGTCTGTCTTTCCATCACAGCGGGGATCTAAGGTGGCTAGTGTCCAATCCCGGAAAATATTGTAATAAGATAGGATGGGGATTTACAGTGTCCTGGGCAGCAATCTGTAAAGTATTGATCTGATTCATTAAGAGATCGGCAATTTTAAAGGCAGCCCAATTAACCCGGCTCCATTACTTTGAGAAGAAACTGCAAGGAAAAAGAGATATTTCAAAACATCCTCAGCAGAGCCCAGCTGAAATGAGAACAAATGCCTCTGTAGTCATCTGTGTCAGGGTAATGATGATTTAATAGCGGGACAGCCTGCTGTAAGACTGTAAACCGAGATGATGACATGAGGACAAGTTATCAGGGTTACTGCCACTTTAAGAAGCTGTATATATAAGGGAGGCCATGTGAGGGTGTCTCTCTGTCTCTCCTGGTGTATCTCTCTCCATTGTAGTTCGAGTTGAAGATTGATTGCCTGCCTGATATTTGCCTAACACTGGAGGTGGGTTGCTCCTGGTTCGGCCCACTTCGGCCTGGTTCAACCCACTTTGACCCAAACCGGTAGTGGAGGTGGCAGGAGGCTCCACCCACCCACTAGGACACTTCTGCGCATGTGCAGAAGCATCAGGTGCGTGAGAGAAAGACAGAGCACGTGCACAAGCGAACCGGTAGTAAAACCAGTACAAACCCACCACTGCCTACCACGTCTATATACTAAGTCTTGTATATAAACCAGTGTTTCAATATTTTGCTCCTAGGTTGTGTCAAAATAGTAGTCACACTCGGACAATCTGAAGCTCGGATGCGGGGAAATTGTAGAAAGATCACGGAGAGAGTTTGCAACCTGAAAATTCAACAACGCAGGGTCACCCTGCCTGAAATGTTTGGAGGACCTCAAGAGGACCCCGTGTAGAAGAGCCCAGCTGTCCTTCCAGGAGGACTGAGCTGGCTCATAACCGCAGAGAACAGACTCTGATATGATTGAAAGGCAGCGACCGTGATGGGAAACTGCCCTGTTAGGAAAGGATCAGATGCTTTCGGATGTCGGTGTGCATCTGGCTTGTTAGAGCTGATCAGGACAAGGAAATGGGTCTTCTGGTTGCGTTCTGCGTTAGTCAGGATTCGGTGGCTGGGAAATGGTTGCAGTGAGCCCCCTGCTAAAAGCTGGGCTTGGTATACCATGAACTGTTAGTTCAGGATAAGAAATCTCTCTCCCTCTCTCTCCCTCACCCTCTCCATCCCTCTCACTCCTTCCTGCCTCCATCTCTTTCTCCTTCCCTCTCTCTTTCTCCCTCCCTCCCCCACTCTCCCTCCCTCCCTCTGCCTCCCTCTCTCTCCCTCTTGCTCTCTTTCTCTCCTGCTCTCCCTCTCTCTCCCTCTCCCTCTCTCCCCGTCTCTCGCTTTTGCTCTTGTACCTTATGATTTTTGATGAATGTATCTTGTCTTTTTATGCACATCTGCACCAAAGACAAATTCCTTGTGTATCCAATCACACTTGGCCAATAAAGAATTCTATTCTATTCTATTCTATTCTATTTTCTATTCTACTCTACTCTATTCTACTCCACTCTACTCTGTTCTATTCCATTTTCTATTCTATTCTATTCTATTTTCTATTCTACTCTACTCTATTCTACTCCACTCTACTCTGTTCTATTCCATTTTCTATTCTATTCTATTTTCTATTCTACTCTACTCTATTCTACTCCACTCTACTCTGTTCTATTCCATTTTCTATTCTATTCTATTCTATTTTCTATTCTACTCTACTCTATTCTACTCCACTCTACTCTGTTCTATTCCATTTTCTATTCTATTCTATTTTCTATTCTACTCTACTCTATTCTACTCCACTCTACTCTGTTCTATTCCATTTTCTATTCTATTCTATTCTATTTTCTATTCTACTCTACTCTATTCTACTCCACTCTACTCTGTTCTATTCCATTTTCTATTCTATTCTATTCTCTATTCTATTCAATTTTCTATTCTATTCTATTCTATTGCTCCCTCTCCCTCTCTTCCTCTCCCTCTCTTTCTCTCTACATCCTTGCCTCCCTCTTCCTTTCGCTCCCTCTTGCTCCCTCTCCCTCTCTCTCCCTCTCTTCCTCTCTTCCTCTCTGCCTGCCTCCCTCTCTTTTCCTCTTGCTCCCTTGCCCTCTCTTTCTCTCACCTTCTCCCCTAGGGACCAAAACAATTGGGTAAAATATAACAGCAAGAACTATTTCAGCATTTCAGATTTCCCCACACAGTCCCAATTATTGGGTTATTGCCTTCAATAGAGTAGGAAAAAGCGAAAAATGCCACTGACATAAGACACGGTTGAAAAAGACTTCAGGAGGCAAAGCTTAAATGAATCTTTCTCTCCCAAGCTTCTACGTGTTTGAAAGGCCCTGGGTTTTGGGGGGTTGTTTGTAATGCAAATGGACCCTTCTTTTTCTTGAGGTATTTATGGGGATGTAGAATTCCTGTTTGAAGAAGGGAGGGAGGGAGGGAGGAAGGGAGGGAGGAAGGAAGGGAGGGAGGAAGGGAGGAAGGGAGGAAGGGAGGAAGGGAGGAAGGGAGAAAGGGAGAAAGGGAGAAAGGGAGAAAGGGAGGGAGGAAGGAAGGGAGGAAGGGAGGGAGGAAGGAAGGGAGGAAGGGAGGGAGGAAGGAAGGGAGGAAGGGAGGGAGGAAGGAAGGGAGGGAGGAAGGGAGGAAGGGAGGAAGGGAGGAAGGGAGGAAGGGAGGAAGGGAGGAAGGGAGGAAGCGAGGAAGGGAGGAAGGGAGGAAGGGAGGGAGGGAGGGAGGAAGGGTGGAAGGGAGAAAGGGAGAAAGGGAGGGAGGAAGGGAGGAAGGAAGGGAGGAAGGGAGGGAGGAAGGGAGGAAGGGAGGAATGAAGGGAGGAAGGGAGGAAGGGAGGAAGCGAGGAAGCGAGGAAGGGAGGAAGGGAGGGAGGGAGGAAGGAAGGGAGGAAGGGAGGAAGGGAGGAAGGGAGGAAGGAAGGAAGAGAGAAAGGGAGGGAGGGAGGGAGGGAGAAATTTTTCTGTTTTCTTCCTTCTTTCTTTCCTTCCTTCCTTTCTGCCTTGCTTCCTTCCTTCCTGTCTTTCTCTCCCTCTCTCTCCCTCTCTCTCTCTCCCTTCCTTCCTTCCTTCCTTCCTTCCTTGCTTCCACTTCTTTATCCCTCTTGGCAGAAGAAGGATTTCTTTGAATGGTTTCCATGGTGAATGTCGAGTGTTTGGCCAGATTTTGTTATTATTATGGGATGTCAAAGCTTTGGGAAACTTTGAGTAAGCAGCTACTTAAACCCGGTGAGCTCATTCCTATGCCGCCTGAATCATACCGGAGAATATCTATAGGTCTGCCCAGCAAGGACTATTTCAAACCACCCACTCTGATCATCTAAGGTGCAGGATGATCATCGGAGAATGGGCTGGGAGGCATTGTTACCCCGAGCATCATGAGTCGTTGCTTAAACTGTGTTACCGTCAACAAAAGATGGTTGAGCAAAATGGTCATTTCATGTTTTATGTGTCTGCATTCTGCCTCTATGGTATCCCATCCCTTGGAGGAATGGTTTGTGTAGTTGGCTGGGGTAAATGGGTGGCTGTGGAATTCTGGGAGCTGAAGTCCACACCTCTGCAAGTTGCCAGAGTTGAGAATCACTGTTTAAATTGTATCAGGTAAATACGAGGTAGGTGAAACCAAGAAAATCAGGACCTTGGACAGGCGGAAACCTGCTCCTCGGAGTAGCATTTCTCAACCTTGCCAACTTTAAGGGGAGTGGACTTCGACTGGGGAATTCTTGGCATTGGAGTCCACACCTCTTAAAATGGCTAAGGTTGAGAACCACTGGCTTAAAAGCCGGGAGATCTGAGTTCTCTTTCACGGAGCTGATTGAAAGTCTTTGAAGGTGTTGAACCAGAACCAGGAACATCTGGACTTTCATGCCACTGTTTAAAAAGTTTGAGGACCCCTGGTTTACAGAGTCAGCCTCTCGCCCCCAACAATCTGGGCCCTCATTTTACCCACCTCGCAAGGATGGAAGGCTGAGTCAACCTTGAGCCTGTGAGGATTGAACTCATGTCAGTGGGCAGAGTGAGCCTGTAATGCTGCATTGTAACTACTAAGAATGAGGGAGGGAGGGAGGGAGGGAGGGAGGGAAGGAAGGAAGGAAATGGAAAAGAAAGAGCAATAGCAGTTACATTTATATGCTGCTTCCCAGTGCTTTACAGCCCTCTCTAAGTGGTTTACAGAGTCAGCCTCTTGCCCCCAACAATCTGGGTCCTCATTTTACCCACCTCGGAAGGATGGAAGGCTGAGCCCACCCTGAGCCAGTGAGAACTGAACTCATGTCAGTGGGCAGAGTGAGCCTGTAATGCTGCATTGTAACTACTAAGAATGAGGGAGGGAGGGAGGGAGGGAGGGAGGGAGGGAGGGAGGGAAGGAAGGAAGGAAGGAAGGAAGGAAGGAAGGAAATGGAAAAGGAAGAGCAATAGCAGTTACATTTATATGCTGCTTCACAGTGCTTTCCAGCCCTCTCTATGCAGTTTACAGAGTCTGCCCATTTTCCCCCAACAATCTGGGTCCTCCTTTTACCCACCTCGGAAGGATGGAAGGCTGAGCCAACCTTGAGCCTGGTGAGATCCGAACTGCCAAACTGCAGCCAGCAGTCAGCTGAAGCAGCCTGCAGCAGACAAAGGATAAAACACTCATTTTGCCCCTGAAATGGATCTTATTCCCGGCCACTGTGAGAGAGCATCTCCCAGCAGGTCGTGCAAAGACTGATGTGACTTTCCTTGGGCCAAAGTTATCCTCCCCAACCCCCTTGCATAAAATCCATGGCTGGCTTATCTAGGGCTTAAAGAATAACCTTCAGCTAGCACACCAGACCCACAGCGACAAGCCACATTATGGCGTTGTGTGACCCCGTCACTAGGCTGACATTTCAACCGTGGCCTTAGATCCCACGCCTGCTCAGCTTCATTGACCTCCTCCACATTTACAAGCTTAAGCGCTTTTTTCCCCTTGCCCCCTCATTCATGATTAAAACGTTGCCTCTCCGCAATTGCATTAATGGCCCTTTTCCTGTAACACCAAGCCTCCATCCCTCATGATAATAGCCTGAAAATGCATTGAAAGCTTTTTTTTTTTAAAGGAAAGTTTGGCTAATAGTATTCTGCCTTTCCATAGTTTTCAGCCTGAGACATTCCCCGTCTCCCAAATGAGAATAAAGCCCACAAATGGCTCAGCCCACCTCTCCCAACATCGATTGTCCCTTTAAGCCATTAAATCTGATCAATGCCTCTTGTCATGAAACCGATAAAGATTGGTGGAGTTCCTTTTCTGATCTCAGGCACCTATTCCACGCATGTTGGGTTCTCACAGTTAGCGCATTATCCCCACCAAAATGACAGGCCATAAAACATCCAGGTGGCTTATTAAAAGTGAGATCAGCTGAGGATTCCCTGGGAAATTGTTATTTTGTTCTTTAGATCTCTAATACCTGGAAGAAGAAGAAGAAGAAGAAGAAGAAGAAGAAGAAGAAGAAGAAGAGGAGGAGGAGGAGGAGGGGGGGAGAAAGGTGGAAGAAGAGGAAGAGGAGGAGGAGGAGCAGGAGCAGGAGCAGGAGCAGGAGCAGGTGGTGGTGGTGGTGGTGGAAGAGGAGGAAGAATCAGGAAGAGGAGAAGGAGAAGAAGAAGAAGAAGAAGAGGTGGTGGAGGAGGAGGAGGAGGAGGAATAGGTGGAGGAGGCAGAAGTAGTAGAGGAAGAGGAGGAAGAAGCAGAAGCAGGGGGAGGAGGAGAAGAAGAAGCAAAAGCAGTAGTAGTAGTAGTAGTAGTAGTAGTAGTAGTAGTAGTAGAAGAGGAGGAGGAGGAGGAGGAGGAGGAGGAGGAGGAGGAGGAAGAGGAGGAGGAGGAGCAGGAGCAGGAGCAGGAGCAGGTGGTGGTGGTGGTGGTGGAAGAGGAGGAAGAATCAGGAAGAGGAGAAGGAGAAGAAGAAGAAGAGGTGGTGGAGGAGGAGGAGGAGGAATAGGTGGAGGAGGCAGAAGTAGTAGAGGAAGAGGAGGAAGAAGCAGAAGCAGGGGGAGGAGGAGAAGAAGAAGCAAAAGCAGTAGTAGTAGTAGTAGTAGTAGTAGTAGTAGTAGTAGTAGAAGAAGAAGAAGAAGAAGAAGAAGAAGAAGAAGAAGAAGAAGAAGAAGAAGAAGAAGAAGAAGAAGCAGGAGGAGGAGGAGGAGGAGGAGAAGGAAGAAGGAAGGAGGAGGAGGAAGAAGAAGAGGAGGAGGAGGCAGAAGTAGTAGAGGAAGAGGAGGAGAAGAAGTAGTAGTAGAAGAAGCAGCAGAAGCAGGAGGAGGAAGGAGGAAGGAGGAAGGAGGAGGAGGAGGAAGAAGAAGAAGGAGAAGAAGAGGAAGAAGAAGAAGAAGAAGAAGAGGAAGAAGAAGAAACCTTGATTTCTTCAGAAGGGGCCTGGTTTATAAAAAATAACTGCAGCATCTTGGCTCCGCTGCAGGAAGCAAGACCAAAGGGAAATAGAAAAGCCGAGTTAACAAGGCTACTCAAGGAAGGGGAGGAGGGCAGGCTGCCAAGTTAGCTCTTTCCCAGCTGGGGACCCAAAGTACCTTATTAAAATGGTTATCTGTGGACCCCTATAAAAATGTCACATCGTTAGTGATGGTGGTCACATCTGCTGCCACCATATGTTCCTGAATGTCAGCCAAACTCTAGCCCTCTTTGAAGGTATTCCCAGTTGAAGGGTCCCTCCACCTGCCCAGAGGGCTGACGCAATCTCTCCAGGTGAGATAGACCAACCCCGGTCGCTTCATCCTCATTGATCTTGGCTGACAGGTGAATGCAACTTCTGGGCGAAGATCTCCTGGCCAGAAGGGCTAAAGCGATAGAACTGGACAAATTACGGAAGGCAACCTCAGGAGAATGCCGGCGTCCAAAATATGATTCAAAAGCTGAAGACGAAAGCTTTCGGAATGGAGCTTTTGCAGCCCAAGGTCAGACAAAGTCAAGGTTGAAGCTCAGAACGGTTCCACCACAAAACCGCGGTAGACTAAAGCGCGCTCGACGAAAGCGCGTACGTGATGTCATCACAGCGCGACGAAAACAGCACGCTGTGAGCGGTAAACTTAACATTAACGCGTAAATCTAAACCTAACCCCCCCAAACCTAACCCTAAACCTAACCCTAAGCCTAACCCTTAACCTAACCCTAAACCTAACCCTTAACCTAACCCTAAACCTAATGCTAACCCTTAACCTAAACCTAAACCTAAACCTAACCCTAACGCTTAACGTAACCCTAAACCTAACCCTAACGCTTAACCTAACCCTAACCCTAACCCTAACCCTTACCTTTATGTGAATCGGCTTGCTTTAATTTAATTTTAATTTTAATTTAATTTATTTTTAATTTTATTTGTCGCGCTGCTGATGACGTCACGTACGCGCTTTAATCGGGCGCGCTTTAGTGGACCGCGGTTTTGTCGTGCCACAGCTCAGAACGACCAAGAACATCCAGCGCAGAAGTTCTTCAAGTACTTGTTCATGAGGAGGAGGATTTCTCAGCAACTACTACTTTATGATTAAATCTCACCACCTCCCCTAATTATGTCCCATGAGGTTGGATGGTACTTAGCACTCGCCTTTCAATCACTTGACTGCAGAGATAGATATTCACCAGGAGTCTCTAGAATATTTGGAGCCGAGGTGGCGCAGCGGTTAGGGTGCAGTACTGCAGGCCACTTGAGCTGACTGTGATCTGCAGTTCAGTGGTTCAAATCTCACCGGCTCAAGGTCGACTCAGCCTTCCATCCTTCCGAGGTGGGTGAAATGAGGACCCGGACTGTGGGGGCAAGTTGCTGACTAAAATTTGGTAAAAAATTTGTAAACCGCTTAGAGAGAGCTGAAAGCCCTATGAAGTGGTATATAAGTCTAATTAATAAATAAATAAAGTAAATAAATATTTGGGGGGGGGGGTTGCATGTGGTGCAGATTTAATAAATCTCAGAAAGCAAACCCAGGTGTGATACCAGATAGCAATAGCAATAGCAGTTAGACTTATATACCGCTTCATAGGGCTTTCAGCCCTCTCTAAGCGGTTTACAGAGTCAGCATATCGCCCCCACAGTCTGGGTCCTCATTTCACCCACCTCGGAAGGATGGAAGGCTGAGTCAACCCTGAGCCGGTGAGATTTGAACTGCCGAACTGCCGAACTAACAGTCAGATGAAGTAGCCTGCAGTACTGCACTCTAACCACTGCGCCACCTCGGCTCTATGAGCACTAAAGTGTCTGAATGTTTGATCTGATGATCTGATCGGGGTCTCTAATCATTTTTTCATTCCCAGGTTGTTGTGGCCCACCAGCAACCAGCAGAATCAGACAGCGAGGAGGTTGGGGAAGAACATGGGCCAGTTGTGGGGGCTGAGGGAAGCTCAGACGAGGGCTCTGCGTCAGAGGCAGAGAGGGAGTTAGGCAGCAGTGAGGCAGAGGAACAGCTGGATCCTGTTCCCAGTGTGCGCAAGCGCATAGCTGCCAGAAGACAAGAACAACTAAGAAGCAGGGACAGCTTGGGAGGGACAGCTTGGGAGTAAAGCCACACCTTGGAGGTGATTGGCCCCTCCCATAGGAAACAAAAGAGGAGCAAAAGGGGAGGGGGCTTTTGCAGGAAACAATTCATCCCTTCGGTGGTGTCAAGAGTGGAAAGTTCTGTTGGTGATTATAAGAGACTCTGTGTCAAGTTTTGCTTTGCCCTGCATTTGGAAACTAGGCACCGTGCAACCCTCCAAATGAGATAAGGTTCGTGTAGGCAAATATTCCTCTGGAAGACTGTTTGCTAAAGCCTGGCTGACTGTGAATGAAAGGAATTCATGGTCGTGTAAATAAAGAAGGTTTTGTCCGAATCAAAACTTTGCTTCTTGCTTTCTAAGGAAGCCTGCGCCAGAACGAACATCTTCAAAGCTACAATGGAGACTAGTCTATGGTGCCCACCATATGGCTGTCAAGACCTATCCTCCGCGAGCTGCACTGGCTGCCTGTTGATCTCCGGGTGCGCTTCAAGGTGCTACTTGTCACCTACAAAGCCCTTCATGGTATTGGATCTGGGTACTTGAGAGACCGCCTACTGCCAATTACCTCCACTAGACCGATAAGATCGCATAGATTAGGCCTCCTCCGAATTCCATCAGCCAGCCAGTGTAGACTGGCAACTACCCGGAGGAGAGCCTTCTCGGTGGCTGCTCCAACCCTCTGGAATGAACGAACTCCCCGTGGAGATTCGGACCCTCACCACCCTCCAGACCTTCTGCGCCGCCCTTAAAATCTGGCTGTCCCGGCTGGCCTGGGGTTAAAGACTCTAACCCCTACTCGAATTGTATGACTGTTGTGTTCTTAAATGATGTAGTGTCTTTATGTTGTAAATTGTTTGTCCTTCCCCCCCCCCCCCTTTGAACTGTGAGCCGCCCTGAGTCCCCCCAGGGAAAAGGGCGGCATACAAATAAAGTGAAACTAAACTAAACTAAACTAAGATTACCGAATCAATTAGCAGGAAATCTTGGGAGGGTTCCTACAATCATGGCCATAAAAACGGTATGATCTTCAAGAGGACCACTTGGTTTCTACCACCACTGGTGCCACACACACACACACACACACACAACACCCAAAGCAACATAGGCGCCAAATGTAATCATAAAGACGATTCTCGCAATAGAAGAACGAAGCCAAGAAGAAGGTCATGAAGGAATTAGGAAATAGCAGAGCTCTCTATTAATGCGAGCGAGATGATGAGCCAACATGAAGCTGTCCTCTCCTTGCTGACCATAGATGAGCCTGGTGGCCCTTCATCTGCTGAGTCGAAGTCTCCGTTGACCTAATACTATCCAGTTAATGATTTTTTTTTTTGCGCCATCTTATTCGGTATAGTCTTATTCCTTTCCCAGGTCTACCATTTCTGAACTGGAGCCAACTGAGCATTGATTAGCCATCCATTTTGCTGCTCCTTTATGAATCATCTCAATTTATACCCTGGCTCCATGCCCTTGCTGGGGTCGTCGTGCTCCCTTGAAGAGGAGGAAACCCAGTTTTACAAAAAGAAACATCCCGTGGAAGAACGTAGAGCGAGGCGACTACAGCAGAAAGCGTGACCCGTCAAAAGCGCGGAGGACAAAATCGCGCTCGACGAAAGCGCGCATATGACGTCATCACAGCGCGACGAAAAAAAATAAAAATTGAAATAAAATTAAAATTAAAGCAAGCCGATTGACATAAAGGTAAGGGTTAGGGTTAGGGTTAGGGTTAGGGTTAGGTTAATGGTTAGGGTTAGGTTTAGAGCGTTAGGGTTACGTTTAGTGTTAGGTTAAGGGTTAGCGTTAGGTTTAGCGTTACGTTAACGGTTAGGTTTAGGGTTAGATTTAGGGTTAGGTTTGGGGGGGTTAGGGTAAGGTTTTCCCTTTTTTTTACATTTTTCGATCACAGCGCGATGTTTTCGTCGCGCTGTGATGACGTCAAATGCGCGCTTTCGGCGAGCGCGATTTTGTCCTCCGCGGTTTTGTGGTGGAACCGCAGAAAGTATCTGGGAATACTTTCGTTGCCCGAGTCTTCAACTCACCAAAGCTGGAGCAATAGAATCTCAGAAGCATGGCCATCATCTTGTTACGCTTCCTACAAAGAAGCCCCCCGTCTTCTCCAAGGTCTACACTCTTCAGCAGTATAGGTCAGCGTGCGCGTGCCAGCAGAGAGGGCTCTGGATGCCACCTCTGGCCCGCGGGCCATAGGTTTGCCATCAGGGCAATAGGCTACGTGTCACCTAGTGCCTGCAAAGTTATAGATATTTGAGGTTCTCCAACATTAATTCAATGTCTAAAAGTCTCACTGATTTGACCCTGCACATAGAAGGGGCTTCGACTCTAGGAATGCGTGGGTGTTTAGTTTAGTTAGTTTAGTTTAGTTTAGTTTTAATTTATTTATATGCTGCCCTTTTCCCTGAGGGGACTCAGGGCGGCTCACAACTCAAGGGAGGGGAAATACAAACAAATAACAAAAAAACATAAAACCATACACAGTTAAAAGCACAACAGTCATACCATTCGAGTGGGGCAACGAGTCTTTAGCCCCAGGCCTGTCGGAACAGCCAGGTCTTAAGGGCTATGCGGAAGGCCTGGAGGGTGGAGAGGGTACGAATCTCCACGGGGAGTTCGTTCCAGAGGGTCGGAGCAGCCACAGAGAAGGCTCTCCTCCGGGTAGTCGACACTGGGCGGCTGATGGAATTCGGAGGAGGCCTAGTCTATGGGATCTAATTGGTCTAGTAGAGGTAATTGGCAGTAGGCGGTCTCTCAAGTATCCAGGTCCAAACGTCGCCGGTTCTTCAATATCCTGCTTAATAATGCAAAGCTGTTACATCATTTAATGTTCTCCATCTGCACCAAGCATCTGCGTTTCAGAATTTAATTTCCATCGACACCAACACGCGAAGGGATTTGGTGGGGAATACGCACGCTCTTTCTTTGCACAGCAGGTTCTCCGTCCTGGCTGTGAGGCTGCCGAGGCGCATGGCACATGCTCAAGGAACCTGGGTTCCTCTTGGCTAGTGATGTTGCAGGCCTCCCCAAGCATGGAGGTCACCTCACACGTTTTGGCTCCTCTTCCCTCCTTTTTCCCTCCCTTATTCCTCTCTATTTCCTTCCTTCCTTCCTTCCATGTCCCTCCACCTATCTTCCTTCCTTCCTTCCTTCCTTTTTCCCTCCCTTATTCCTCTCTATTTCCTTCCCTTCCCTTCATTGGGTATTCTTAATCCTTCCTAATTAATTAATCTATGCCTTAGATGAAGCAACAAAACGGATTACGAAGCAACAGTTCAGCAACTAACAAGAGGACAGAAATAGATGCTGGCATAATTTGGTTTTATTGTGCTTCGTTTTATTGTGTTTACAGATATTGCTTTTTAAAAATTTTTTAACAAGACCCTTCACCAGCCGGAAGATTACGCCTGGCGAAAGGCTCAGGGGACGATTAGCATGTTTTGGCAATCAAGTATTTTTTAATTAAGGTACGTATACTTTGGGTGGGTTTTTTTTTTAGGCCTCAACGCTATTGCACGCTGAGATGACTACAGCATAAAGCAGACATAACTTTTACATGCACTGAAAAGCAGAGGGTGGGGGGAAATGTGTGGCTTGCTTTATAGCAGTGATCTGGAACTGAACCCTCAATATTCCCTGAGGTAGCTGTGCACTGAATATTTCTATGTAAGTAATGAATTAATAGAAGGAACCACCTAGGAAGCAGCAATGGGGACAGTCCGTGTCCCCCCCCCCCTCTATTGGTCCAAAGTTTACCCCCAGAATTATCATTTGGAAGACTTGAGAAATTGTTGTTTAAGAGTAATATGTGTTTGTCCTTTCCTTCCTTCCTTCCTTCCTTCCTTCCTTCCTTCCTTCCTTCCTTCCTTCCTTCTTTCCTTCCTTCCTTCCTTGTCCCTCCACCTATCTTCCTTCCTTTCTTCCTTCCTTTCTTTTCCCTCCCTTATTCCTCTCTATTTCTTTCCTTTCTTCCTTCCTTGTCCCTTCACCTATCTTCCTTCTTTTCTTCCTTCCTTTTTCCATCCCTTTTTTCTTTCTATTTCCTTCCTTCCATATCCCTCCACCTATCTTCCTTCCTTTCTTCCTTCCTTTTTCCCTCCCTTATTCCTCTCTATTTCCTTCCTTCCTTCTTTCCTTCCTTCTTTCCATGTCCCTCCACCTATCTTCCTTCCTTTCTTCCTTCCTTTTTCCCTCCCTTATTCCTCTCTATTTCCTTCCTTCCTTCTTTCCTTCCTTCTTTCCATGTCCCTCCACCTATCTTCCTTCCTTTCTTCCTTCCTTTTTCCCTTTTTTATTCCTCTCTATTTCCTTCCCTTTCTATTTCTTTCCTTCCCTCCCTTCTTCCTTCCTTCCCTCCATCCATCCATCCATCCATCCATCCATCTCCTTCTGCCTATTTTCCTTCCTTTTCCCTCCCTTCTTCCTTTCTATCCCCCTACACTTACCTAAATTCCCTTTCTTTCTTTCTTTCTTTCTTTCTTTCTTTCTTTCTTTCTTTCCTTCCTTTTCTCCCTGTCCTCCTTCCCTCCCTTCCTTTTCTCCCTCCTTCCTTTTCTCCTCCATCTTCCTTTGCCCCCTTTCCTTCTTCCCTCTGTTCCTCCCTCTGTCTCCATCTTCCTTCCTTTCTCCCTTCCCTTCCTTCCTGCCCTTCCTTTCCTTCTTCCTTCCTTCCCTCTCTATCCCTTCCCATCCCTCCTTCTGACAGTAGATTAAGTCCATTATCCTAACGCAGCCCACCCGAAATGATCCGTTGGGCTGATCTCACCTACTACCCTGTGTCTCTACACAGAGAATAAGAGTTCCTGGGATGGTGAATGAGATTCCGGGAGTTCTAATTGGCATGCAAGGCTGGCGAGGGGAGCGGGAGGATTCTGCCAGCCTGCTTAATAATTTTGCTGCCTTGGAGGTCCGCTGGAAGGCTTCCGTCGGGGGCAGAGACGATGCCCTGTGTGAAGTATTTGCAGTACCCCCCCCAAAAAAGTGTTGGCCCAGCAATTCTCAAGGGTTCCACCTTGGCCAACGGACTTGGCACAACTCTGAAGGCCTCTTTCTGCAGAGATAATTTATTTAACGATGTATAGATTGCCCTTCCACCACCTCCTGGCTCTGCGAAATTAGCTCAGGCTTTCGGTAAAGCCATCTGTGAAAACGGATGCTATTTTGCCCTGTGGCCTTCCACCCAGCAGAGGGCGCTGCAGCGCTGAAATCACACAGGCTGCTCTAGAAACAACAACAACAACAACAACAACACAAACACGACAAAGTCAAGGATTCAACGGGGGACCAAGCCGCCCAAGGAACCTTTGGGGAGACCGAGTGGGCACCGAATCATTTCGTGATTTTTATCCCAGTTGCAGGTGGTCCTTGACTTACCAAGGGAGACATTGGTGAAGGGAGTTTTGCCCCATTTTACGACCTGTTTTACCAGAGCCTTTAAGTGAATCATTGCAGTGGTTGAGTTAGTAACGTGGTTGTTCAGTAACTCCGGCTTCCCCAATGACCTTTGCTTGTCCCAAGATTGCAAAAGGGGATCCCATGAGGTTGGGACACAGCAATGGTCATAAATATGAACCAGTTGCCAAGTGTCTGGATTTTGATCGCATGGCCATGGGGATGGTAACACGGTCATAAGGGTGAAAAACAGCCATGAGTCACTTTTTTTCACATCTGTTTTAATTTAATGAAATATCCTAGGAAATATTGAAAAGGCAGAATATTTCTCTGGATGTGAAAAGAAAGAATACATGTTTTAAAAGAAAGAATAGCTGCCTGTAGCTTCCTGCCCATCCCCACTTTGTCAATGGGCCATTAAGAAGGCCAAGCTACTCCACTTTACATAATAAAGACTTCTCCACTTCAGCTGCAGGGGGATGGGATTAAGGAACTTTACCCAACTCACCACAGATGGCATCTGAGAACTGGAAACCTGGATTCAAAACACAGCCTAGAGAGTAGCCCCTGCATGGCCCCGTGGGAGTCTGACAACCAATCAGAATACATTTCTTACACAGGAACAGGAAACAGAGAGGTGGGACTAAACAGGGTATAAAAAGCCTAGCAAGCCCCTCCCTCAGCCCTTCTCTTCTTCTCCACCAACATTGAAGCATGTGATCCCCTTTTCTGTTCAGGGCTCAAGCCGTGTGGTCCTGTCCACCAATAAACCATCTTTCCAAGCAGCCTCCATGTCTCTGGTGTCTTTTTCCACACTTGGAGCCGAACCCAGAAGGACATTTCTTTCATCAGTATAGGGCCTTGAGCAAGGGTTTGGACTAGAAGACCTCCAAGGTCCCTTCCAGCTCTAGGATTCTAGGATTCCATCATATAAGCACAGCTCCAATTGGATAACCCCCAACTTCCCATCTCTTTTTTCTAAGAGGGCTCACTAACAGGTCATTCTCTAGTGCGGGCAATGAAACATCTGCAAGAAAACCACCAAGCTCAGGGAGCGCCAAAGACCCATCAAAAGATTCCCTGAAGGGTTAAACCCCTCCATCCCTTGCTCATCTCCGGGAGAAGGCTCCCATTCTCTCCATGTCACTGCAGATGTTATTCTTGGTTCTGGCCTGGGGGGAGATTTGAAGCTGTCCTAATGTCCAGTTTCTCTGCGAAGGCAGCTTTTGAGAGGTTGGAAACTTTGCAGAAAAGTAGGTTGCTGATGCCATGAAGAAAATATCTCATTTAGCACTTGCCGTCGAAGCTTTCGACCTAACCTGAGCATCAGAACTCCTTCAGGTTTTGGACATAACTAATGCCGAACCAGCAATTTGAAGCCGCACTCTCTCTGTTTGAATAAAAAAGAGATATATTTTTTTTCCCAAGCAAGAAAATTATTCTTCCTTTTCATGTTTCTTCTCTCTTCTGCCCTCATTTGAATTTTTTCCAAAAAAACAACAACCAAACACCTGTCAGCAGTTCGCCGAGAGTCTCCGTGATTTTGCTTCTTCCAAACTATTCGGATGGAAATATCTTCCTGATAAATTGGAACCAATGCAAAATACAGAAAACAAATGCAGGAGGAGAAGCTAGTGCAGGGGGTAGAATCGGAGTGATTTGAGATTATTATTGTTGTTGTTTTTTTTTCAAACCGTAGGAAAGAAAGATTCAGGCCACCCCAAAGATCAGGAAAAGTGTGGAACAGGAGTGTGTGAAATGACCAGCAATTGCAAAAAAAGTGTGGATCAACCATTTAAATGGGAGCCAGCCATGGGCAGCAGCTGCCAAAAAAGTCAACACAGTTCTAGGCTGCATAAACAGAGGGATAGAATCAAGATCACGTGAAGGGTTAATACCACTTTATAAGGCGTTGGTAAGGCCACACTTGGAATACGGCATCCAGTTTTGGTCGCCACGATGTAGAAAAGATGTGGGGACTCTAGAAAGAGTGCAGAGAAGAGCAAGAAAGAGGATTAGGGGACTGGAGGCTAAAACATATGAAGAACAGTTGCAAGAACTGGGTATGTCTAGTTTAATGTAAAGAAGGACTAGGGGAGACATGATAGCAGTCTTCCAATATCTCAGGGGCTGCCACAAAGAAGAGGGAGTCAGGTTATTCTCCAAAGTACCTGAGGGTAGGACAAGAAGCAATGGATGGAAACTAATCAAGGAGAGAAGCAACCTAGAACTAAGGAGAAATCTCCTGACAATTAGAACAATTAATCAGTGGAACAACTTGCCTCCCAAAGTTGTGAATGCTGCAACACTGGAAGTTTTTAAGAAGAGAACCATTTATCTGAAATGGTATAGGGTTTCCTGCCTAAGCAGGGGGTTGGACTAGAAGGCCTCCAAGGTCCCTTTCAACTCCATTATTCTATTCTACAGACATGGAGTCAGAAGATGAGGTGTTTGGCTTCCTCCAAAAATGGGTGACATTGTCTTAGAAAGAAGGAAAGACTCGGAAAGGGGATCAATAGATCAGTACTTGTCTTCTGTTTCATCAAAGTTCGTAATGAAGTGGTTATTGACGCATGAAAAAATATATATACTGTCCTTTAGTTTTTGTACCTACTTTTTCTGCTAGTAGTCTCACAACTGATTGTGAATGTTCCATGACCTCTTTCAATGCAACCACTCCAGAAAGTACTCCCTTATGGATTCCAAATTTCAATGCAACTTTCAGAATGTGTTCTTTTATTGTACACAACTTTCTCATGTATTGACTGATTATCTTCTAAAGAACCCTTCCCTAAAAGGCAGAGGGGAGTGGGCACATTCTGTGATATTCTTCCGTTGCATTTCAACAACCATCACAAAGACTTGAAAGATGGGGAAAGTAGCTGAAAGAGTTGTTAGGAAGACGGCGGAGTCAGAAACTGATACGTCTAGCTTATTTAGTCGTTCGATTTAATTTTCACCAACCTGTCAACTATTCTCAACCACTAAGTGGCAGCCCAGAGAGTTTTCGGTTCTTCTTGGCTGTCCCCTAGTGGCCACTGGGGGTTTATACAGCCCAAATTGCGGCTCTGGAAGAACTGAGATTTGAGAAAGGGATGCCAAAGTAGCCAAGATGTTGTGTGGATTGTGGGACCCTTGGTGCTTTCTGATCGTAGTTTCCTGTTGCAGACATTACATTACGCATTACGCAACTAGATAAGATCATTAGTGCTGGGAGGGAAGGGGATTTTCCTCGATCATTGATGATGTTACCTAGTTGGGTAATAAAATGTCTGCAAGAAAACAGCCAAGCTCAGAGAGCACCAAGGACTCCACAGTCCTTTCCACCACCATCTCCTCCTCCTCTTCCTCTTTCTCCTCCTCCTCCTCTCCACCAACCACACTCCCTTCTAGCACTGATGATGTTACCTAGTTAGGTCATGAAACATCTGCAAGAAAACAACCAGGCTCAGAGCGCACCAAGGACTCCATAATCCTCCTCCTCCTCCTCCTCTTCCTCCTCCTCCTCCTCCTCCTCCTCCTCCTCCTCCTCCTCCTCCTCCTCCTCTCCACAAACCCACTCCCTTCTGATGATGTTCCCTAGTTTGGTCATGAAACATCTGCAAGAAAACAACGAAACTCAGAGAGCACCAAGGACTCCACAGTCATTGTCCTCCTCCTTCTCCTCCTCCTCCTCCTCTCCACAAACCCCACTCCCTTCTAGCACTGATGGTATTACCTAGTTTGGTAATGAAACATCTCCAAGAAAACCACCAAGCTCAGAGGGTAAAAACTCTCCACAGTCCTCCTCCTCACCACCTCCACAAACTCCAACATTCAACCCTGAGCTACAAATATTCTCTCCTAGTTGTATGGATGCATCCATAAACTTTCCTATCCTGGAGAATGGAAGGCCATTACAATATATGAAAGACTTCAGTGGGGTAAATGAGGAAAAAAAGGGAGGGATATAGTGGGTGTGTGTGGAAAGAGAGTTTTCTTAACTTTCTTCTGTGCTGTTAATTTATTCATTCTGCCTTACGCAGCTGTGAACCTTTCTTTACAAGAACTAAATAAAAAAGCACTTTCCCCCTTATTAATTATTGTATCGGATTTTTAATACAAAGAGCAAGAAATCGTATCCACATAAAACTTTTTAAGGACAACCTCTTTTCACCCCAGTACATTTATAAAAGTCATCTACTTTCCAGAAAAATATCTATCTTTTCATTATAATCACCTAGGGTTTTTTTTTTCCCTTTGTATAATATAACAATAGAAGGGAAATTTATATTCCAGGAAAGCAGGATTGAAGGGACTGAGAACACAGGAGATACTTATAGGCTCAGCTTTCTGTTAAAAGAAAATCATTGCCTAAGCAAAACATTAAATTGTGATGCGGTGCTAATTATTAATAAGATTCACTAGTTATGGGAGAACAAGAGATTGGGCAAGATTCCCAATTCCGTCTTCCTTCCATGGTGGAAAAAAAAAAAATAGGTTGAATGTGAAATGCGTTGCCCATATTTTACAATTGAGTGTTTAAAATTGGTTTAGGCTGTGACTGGATCTGGCAATCATCCATTTCGCAACACCTTCAGCCTAAACTTTAGATGATATTACAGATTAACAGAGTTGGAAGGGACCTTGGAGGTCATCTAGTCCAACCCTGCACTCAAGCAGGAGACCCTACACCTTTTCTGACAGATGGCAGTCTTGAAAGCCTCCAGAGCTGACTCATAGGGCCCCTCGCCGGTCGAAGTCTGGTGGCAGCTCCAACGGCTCCTGCTGGGCCACAACAATTCACCATTCTTTATTCTATTCTTTTGGGGGGGGAAAGCACCTTTGGGACAGCCAAGTATTATATTAGCTTTTTTGGTTGCTGCCTCAAACTGCTGCCTCCTACTTAAGTGACCCTCATTCTCAGGGACCATTCCAGATTGTCTCTGCTAATCCGCGACATTAAAACCACACTGTTCTTTCTAACATCCCTACCAACAGCCGCCAGGAACCTTTGCCAATGAGTAGATCTGTTGATTGGAGCAACAGATGGTGACAGGAGGTCGGTCTGTGTCAAACCAGTTGTTGCCCTCATTCTTCATGCCTAGTTTTTATGCTTTATGAGTGTCCTGCTCCAAATCCCGGCTGGTACAGATTAAGTGAGTTAATCTGCTCATTGTATTGAGGGGGAAATTCATTCTACTCTAGCCCCAAAAAGAGACAACCTTAGCTAGCTTATACAGATAAAGCTTTGTTAGAGGTTGTCACACGCTTACGCGAAAGATTAATCACAATTACTTGGAAGTAAATATCGTTCCACCAAGCACTTAGTCCTGGCTGGCTTATGAAAATCCCATCAGTCAGTCGACGTCAAATTAACTATAGGATTATTAACTGTTGCCAGCTAATTTAAACAAATATTGTGAAATAGCTTTGATGGATCACAACAATCTGATCACCGGTTAAGTGGGTGTGTTTCCTAATTGAAGGATCTTGATCGGCCAACCTATTATACTATTAGTTTCATCCTTGAGGGTCTACAGGGCTTTCCAATTTATGCCTTTCTCTAGAGTTGGTGCCTTTGTTGGGCGGAGTTCATCTAATAAATGAAGCCATGGTTTGTCGTGACTTGGCCAAAGGTCAAATCCTGAGCGAAATCATCCAGCAGGGTAGACTGGGACTAAACCAACAGGAATCTGGTATACAAATCCAGTGCAATTAACCTGGATGGAGCAATGATTTGGTTTTACTTAATGACATTTCTTATTATCCAGGATCCCAATTCGTGATTTTTCCGGTTAGAAGGGATGGGAGATCAAAACCTACATCCTTCCTTCCTTCCTCCCTCCCCAATCTTTCTCCCTTCCTTCCTTCCCGCCCTCCCTCCCTCCCTCCCTCCCTCCTTCCTTCCTTCCTTCCTTCCTTCCATCCATCATCATCTTCTTCTTTTAACGACCCCATACCACCTTGCGGAGTGGTGTCAGGGCAAGTGAATGGAACTAGCAGAGTTTTTACTGGCTGGATGCCCTTCCCTGTTGCCAATGTGGAGTTTTGTTCAGCAGATATATTCTCATTGTGCCCAGAGAGAGAAATATCTGCCTCTACCTAGGATTGAACTCACAGCCTCTGATTGTGAGGCGGAAGCTCCACCTCTAGACCACCACACTGCACCAGTCTTTCTTTCCTTCCTTCCTTCCTTCCTTCCTTCCTTCCTTCCTTCCTTCCTTCCTTTCTTCTTTCCACCCACCCATCCACCTCTCCTGTCTCCCTTGTCTCTTCTTCCTTTCCTTCTTTCCTTTCTTCCTTCTTCCTTTCCTTCCTTCCATCCATCCATCCATCCATCTCTCCTCTCCCCCTTGTCTATCCTTCCTTCCTTCCTTCCACCCACCCACCCACCCACTCACCTCTCCTGTCTCCCTTGTCTCTTCTTCCTTTCCTTCTTTCTTTTCTTCCTTCTTCCTTTCCTTCCTTCCATCTATCCATCTATCCATCCATCTCTCCTCTCCCCCTTGTCTATCTTTCCTTCCTTCCTTCCTTCCTCCCCCCCCCCCTCTTTCTCCCATCATCCTGGTCCAAAGCTAATACAGTAACTAGAGCAGTGTTTCTCAACCTTGGCTACTTGAAGATGTCTGGACTTCAAGTCCCAGAATTCTGGGAGTTGAAGTCCGGACATCTTCAAGTGGCCAAGGTTGAGAAACACTGAACTAGAGTAAAGCAATGCTTCTCAACCTTGCCAACTTTAAGACAGGTGGCTGGGGAATTCTGGGAGTTGAAGTCCACCCATCTGAAAGTTGTCAAAGTTGGAAAAGCCTGCCGTTGGGAATCTAAAAACCTCCTTTTACTTTCTTGAAACGTACAACGCAAGCAAAGTGCTTTCTTTTTCCATCCAACTCTCATTCTGAATAGGTCTGTTTCCCGATCGTTCCTTGTCCATTAGCTGTCCCTAGAGTTTCGAGGGTTATGTTCCCCACAGTTGTCCCACTTTATCGCTCCACACCTCTGCTTTCATACCTTCCAATCCATTTGCAGCTTGTTTGTTTGTTTCTTTGTCTGTTTAGCAAAGGAAAAACCTCTGTATTATTCACATCTGCTTGAAATCCACATGCGGGCATCAGCACCTTCATGGCTACACCAAAGGCATCTGCCCAAACCGAGGTTCTTACATCTGATCAGGGGTGAAATGCTACCAGTTCAGGCTTTGCTAAATGCTAACAAGAGTTCTGATGATCAGCCGTGCCTGATTCATTCATCAGAGAGCATCAAGGATCCTACAGTCCTCCTCTTCCTCCTCCTTCTAGCACTGATGATGTTACCTAGTTGGGTCATGAAATGTCTGTAAGAAAACAAGCAAGCTCAGAGAGCACCAAGGACTCCACAGTCGTCTTCTTCTTCCTCCTCCTCTTCCTCTTCCTCCTCCTAGCACTGATAATGTTCCCTAGTTGGGTAATGAAACATCTGGAAGAAAAAAACTAAGCTCAGAGACCACCAAGGACTCCACAGTCCTCCTCCTCTTCCTCCTCCTCTTCCTCCTCCTCCTCCTCCTCCTCCTCCTCCTCCTAGCACTGATGATGTTCCCTAGTTGGGTAATGAAACATCTGGAAGAAAATAATTAAGCTCAGAGACCACCAAGGACTCCACAGTCCTCTTCCTCCTCCTCCTCTTCCTCCTCCTCCTCCTCCTCCTAGCACTGATAATGTTCCCTAGTTGGGTAATGAAACATCTGGAATAAGGAAGCTCAGAGACCACCAAGGACTCCACGGTCCTCTTCCTCTTCCATCTCCTCCTCCTCCTCCTCCTCCTCCTCCTAGCACTGATAATGTTCCCTAGTTGGGTAATGAAACATCTGGAAGAAAATAAGGAAGCTCAGAGACCACCAAGGATCTCCCCATCCTCCTCCTCCTCTTTCTAGCACTGATGATGTTCCCGAGTTGGGTCATGAAATGTCTACAAGAAAACAAGCAAGCTCAGAAAGCACGAAGGACCCCTCAAACCAACTCATTTCACACGGGGTGCAAATGCCGCCCTAGAACTTCAGTGGACCTGCTGGCCAGGTTGAGCAAATGTAGTCAACCAGTTTCCAAGGTGGCAGGTCAACTTGGTTCTAGAGCTCCAAGAAATTCTTTCTTCAACCACCTGGTTTTTCCATTATGACCTGATGTCTCTGTGACCTCACAGTGCTACGGATACCTACTTAACGTTCTGGAAGCAGAAGACTCTCGGCTTCATCTGTCATGGGATGCTTGCTGGATGGAAAGAGGGAGAAAGGCTTAAAAGGGAGGTTGACTTCTTCGAAGGTAGAACGGGACCGCAGATTTAGCTAAGCCCGGATGCGTACGGACACTGAGCGATCAAGCAGAGGATGGACAGCGAAAGATTTAAAAGCCCAACCTCATCTGAAGAGGAATTTAAAAGATTCAGTTCATCCCTCTCAACATTATTAGTAAGTCGCAGTCCTTAATCCTTGAGGTCTACCCAAAAGCCCATCATGGCCTACAACTCAGGAGAAGATCACATGGGACATTCTCCCCTTCTTCCTTTGAAGTCCCCATCAGAATAACAGAGTTGGAAGCAGGGGTGGTATTCAGCCAGTTCTGACCAGTTCTGATGAACCGGTAGCGGAAATTTTGAGTAGTTCAGAGAACTGGCAAATACCACCTCTGGCTGGCCGCGCCCTTATCTACTCTCTGCCTCCTGAGTCTCAGCTGATCGGCTGGCTCTTCTTCTGTTGCCCTGCACAAGAAAAGGGAGCTGGAAAGCAGGTTAGTGGAGTAGGGAGGGAATGGGGATTTTGCAGTATCCTTCCCCCAGGAGTGGGGAGGTAATGGGGATTTTGCAGTATCCTTCCCCCAGGAGTGGGGACGGAATGGGGATTTTGCAGTATCCTTCTCCTGAAGTGGGGAGGGAATGGAGATTTTACAGTATCCTTCCCTTGAAGAGGGGAGGGAATGGGGATTTTACAGTATCTTTCCCTTGAAGTGGAAAGGGAATGGGGATTTTGCAGTATTCTTCCCTTGCTACACCCATCAAGCCACACCATGCCCACCAAGCCACGCCCACAGAACCAGTAGTAAAAAAAATGAACCCCACAACTTTGAAGGGGCCTCGGAGGTCTTCTAGTCCAACCCCCTCCCCAAGCCAGAAACCCTACAACATTTCAGACAGATAGTTGTCCAATCCCGTCTTAAAAATCTGAAACACCCACAACTTCTGGAGGCCAGATCAGATCGGACTTTCCCATACCATTATTATTCCAGAAAGCAAGGCTACAGAAGTTCTTTCTCAACAGGCTCTCTGAGACGTCCTTGACTCTCTGAGAAAGGAATGTTATTTTGACTAATATCTACCCCACTCCATAGAATCCCGCCTCCCGGTTTCCCACAGCAATAAATGAAGGCCTAATGCAAAAGATGGCTTCCAGTTCTGACAAATAGTTACACACACACACACACACACACACACACCTTTGGAGCAGCCCCTCAAATATTGGAATGCTGAAATCCTGTCTCCCCTCGTCCTTCTTTCCAGCTAACTGAACCGCCATTTATTTGACTTTCCTTCAATTCAGAGAATCAAGAAACTGCCCAT
>NC_045556.1:5647475-5682475 GCF_009769535.1 Thamnophis elegans | reverse complement strand
CTTCTGTCATGTGCATACTTGGGCCGAGCCAGGGCTGAAGAGAGCAAGGTGTTCTCCTGAACTTTCACACCTATCGGTTATTCAGCCTTGTCATCTATGGCTCCCTTCCCCTTTGCAGAAAAAGCTATGAGTCCCTGTGCACCATGTACTCCAAGATCGAACCGCTGCTGGAGACGGAGCATCGAGACTTCACGGAAGTCCAGAACGTTATACGTAGGTATCAGTGGTGGGTTCCCAAAATTTTTTAGAACCTCTTCTGTAGGTGTGGCCTGCTTTGTGGGAGTAGCTTGTCAGCCATGTGACCGGGCGGGAGTGGCTTGCTGGCCATGTGACTGGATGGGAGTGGCTTGCCAGCCATGTGACTGAGTGGGAGTGGCTTGCCAGCCATGTGACTGGGTGGGCGTGGCCAACTTGTAAAATGTGGTGAAACTCACTTAACAACGCTCTTGCTTAGCAACCAAAATGTTGGCTCAGAAACTCTGGCATTTGAAGCACGCAAGTCTTAAAGCTGTCAAGTTACAAGACCCTTTCACCCCTAAACCTTTAGGGGAAAAAACCCAGGGGTGTTCAAACTTGACAGCTTTAAGACTTGTGGACTTCAACTCCCAGAATTCCTCCTCCAGTCTTAAAGCTGTCAGGTTACAAGACCCTTTCACCCCTAACCCTTTAGGGGGAAAAAACCCCAGGGGTGTTCAAACTTGACAGCTTTAAGACTTGTGGACTTCAACTCCCAGAATTCCTCCTCCAGTTATGTTGGCTCAGGAACTCTGGCATTGAAGTGTGCAAGTCTTAAAGCTGTCAAGTTACAAGACCCTTTCACCCCTAACCCTTTAGGAAAAAAAAACCCAGGGGTGTTCAAACTTGACAGCTTTAAGACTTTAGACTTCAACCCCCAGAATCTCTCCTATCGCTCTTCATCTTGATGATGTGCGGACGGGCGGGGGTAGGGAGCTGGAACCAGTTCTAAACAGCATGGTAGATTTGTGGAACCTCTTCTATAGAAGAGGTTAGAACTGGCAGGAACCCACCCCTGGTAGGTATCCAAAAACTTAGGAGAAGGATGCAAACAGAATTGGTGGTGGCTCTCAGTGTAAGAAGATCCGTTTCAGAGAGTGTAAAAATAAGAAACACTACTTAAAATCGGTGCCTCTTCAATATGCCTATGGAGATTCTCAGTCATCCAGGTCATGGTTGTCCCAAAAGTGCTTTTTCAAAAGGCAACCGGGCGTTGCTTTCCCTTGAAGATGTTTGGCTTCTCATCCAAGAAGCTTCTTCAGCTCTCACTGGATGGTCGGGAACGCAGGGGCAACTCTGCAGGCTGTGTTTCTTGAGTCCAAGTTTGGTTCAGCCTTGCTTCTCCGCAGGGGCCCTGTGGTGAGATGGGTAAAAGGGCTAATACCATCATGCCTTAATCCCATCACCCTGGAGCTGAAGGGTGGGAGATCTTTGTTATGTAGAATAGCCTGGCTCAGGCCTTTAATGGCCGGTTGACAAAGGCAGGGGCTATTAAGAGTGAGTCTGTTTCCTGCCTAAAAACACGTCTCTCCGTTTCTGATCCAGGGAAATATAATATTCTGCCTTTTAGTATTTCCCAGGATATTCGATTTTTCTAGGAGAGGAGTGGGTTTTAACTTCCTACAAAAGAGAGAGAGAGAGAGGGAGGGAGGGAGGAAGGAAGGAAGGAAGGAAGGAAGAAAGAAAGAAAGAAAGAAAGAAAGAAAGAAAGAAAGAAAGAAAGAAAGAAAGAAAGAAAAGATGTAATTTTGAAAGAACCAAATGGGAAAACACCTGAGAACCCACCTTCTCACGTCGGACAGGAAAGCTATGATGGATTATTATAATTTTATTCAGATCTCCTTTTCTGTCTTTTTCCCAGCTGTCTAACAAAAAGAATATTAAACGATACAGCAAAATTAAGGCTACAGATCAATGAAACGGGCATAAATCAACACGCGGCAGACTCGAGAAAGATTTACAACTGAGATGGGAGGCAGGCCAAGCCCTTCAGATGTAATAGATATTCTCCCGTGCTCGAGAATTCTTTAAACAGGTCACATCCTGGGGAAACATTCCCCTTTATTTGCCCCCCATTCTCTTCCCTAGAATTGGGATCAAGAGAGATGTTTCCCCCCCACTTTTACGGCGAGGGGAAAGAAAAGAGCAGGTTAGATTGTGCTGCTTTCTGGCCTTACACGTTTTCCAACCCATTTGGGAATTGAGCGTCTCCCAGCATCTCCACTCTGGAGGTTGAAATATTTGGCTTTGTTTTTAAATTGCCTGGCTGTTTGGGTTCTTCTATTATTATCTTACTTCCTCCTAAGGATCAATTTCAGCCTTCAGTGAGGAACTGCTCAACTCAGAGGGGTTAGTAAATTAAGAGGTGCCAATGAGCTCTTCAGCAGCTCTACCAGGAGCAACAGAGAGGCTTAATTCAAGGAGCACCATAGAATGAGTAACCCATGGCTCTTACTTGGGAGTAGGGATTTCTTTCCAGCTTCTTTTCACTGGATTTTGAGAGTCTGTTGTTATTGTTGTTCCTTCCTTCCTTTACTCTGTCCCTCTTTCTTTTTCTTTCTTTCTTTCTCTTTCTTTCTTCTTCCTCCCTCCCTCCCTTCTCCTTCCTTCCTTTCCTTCCTTCCTCCCCCTCCCTTTCCTTCTTTCCTTCCTTCCTTCTTTCCTTCCTTCCTTCTCCCGCCCTCCCTCCTTCCATTCTTTCTTTCTTTTTCTTCTTCCTTTGCTCCTTCTTTTTTCTTTCTTTTCTTCCTCCCGCCCTCCCTTCTCCTCCCTCCCTTTCCTTCCTTCCTCTCTTCCTCCCCCTCCTTCTTTCTTTTTCCTCTTTCTTTCCTCCCTCCCTCTACCCTGTCTCCCTCCCTCCCTCCTTTCTTTCTTTCTTTCTTTCTTTCTTTCGTTGTATCCCACCCTTATTGGGTTTTTTTTTACAAATAACTAAAAGTGGTGAATATATCCACAACACCTTCCTCCTCCTATTTTCCCCACTACCACTTCTGTGGGGAAAACCTGAGGGAGAGAAGGGGAAAGGAGAGGTCAATGGTAACTACTCATTAATTTTCAAGCTGTAAGTATTGATTTATCAAGCCCCATCAGATAGTTTCTTAGCAGAGCACGGGTTTTCAGCTAGTGTGTGTGTGTGTGTGTGTCTGTGTGTGTCTGTGTGTGTAGATAGATAGATAGATAGATAGATAGATAGATAGATAGATAGATAGATAGATAGATAGATGCATAGATAGATAGATAGATAGATAGATAGATAGATAGATAGATAGATAGATAGATAGATAGATAGATAGATAGATAGATAATGTATTGTGTCACAACTCCTGGTATGCCCAAATATGGGAGGGAGCATACTGCTTCCCTTTTCTGTCTATCGACTCACTCTGGGAGCCATCCAGGCAGAAAGCAATATATATATATTGTATTTGTGCTGATAAATAAATAAGGGGAGACTAGTATAGATCTATTTCAAGCTATTTAGCTCTCATCAGCTAGCCATACCCTTATTGGGAATTGAACCTGTGCTGTATTACATATCAGGCAGTTGTGTTAGCCACTAAGCCACAGGCTCTCCTCCTTTATCAGCTAAGCCAGGGAAATAGGTATGTATTGTGTCACAACCCCTGGTATGCCCAAATATGAGAGGAAGTATGTATGTATGTATGTATGTATGTATGTATGTATGTATGTATGTATTCGTAGATTTTCGCAGGTCTTGGCGTATTCGGGTCTTTCCCCATGTAAGATTGAGAGTATCTTGGCGATGTTTCGATGAGGTTCCACTCACCATCTTCAGTCTGGTGCCTTTGGCTTCGTGCTTGTGCGAGCAAAGCGTGATCGGAGCTGCCATCTTTCTATAAATATTGGTGGGTGGGTGTGGAGTGCTGGGTTTGTTGCTGTAAGCGGATTGGTTGGCTGTGTTGTAACATCTTGATGGGGTTGATGTTTACAATGCAGCCAACCCTCCCAGGACGTTGCAGCACAGGACTCAGGATATTACTACAATAGAGCTCATTACACAGCCCATTACCCAGGCCGTTACAACACAAAAGGCTAATGGGCACACAGCTAGTACCTCAGCCACACAGGATGTTACAAAACAGCCAACTAATCTGCATACATCAACTCCATCAACTAATCAAGATGTAGCAACACAGCCTGCCAACCCACTTACAGCAACAAAGCCAGCCCTCCACACACCCGCACCAATATTTATAGAAACACGGCAGCTCCGATCACGCTTTGCTCGTGCGTGTGTGTTTGTGTTTGTGTGTGTGTGTGTGTGTGTGTGTGGGTGTGTGTATTTTGTCCTTGCAATAGGGAGAGCAGAAAGCTCTGCAGATAAAGAGGCCCTTTGCACTGAATTTGCATGAAGGAAGGGACGTCAACGGACATCTGATGTTTAGATACATGCCACGAGATTGCAACATATTTTCTGACCTTCCAGCATCAACCGGAGCATAAATCATTACAGCTAGGATGAACGCCAAGTTCTGGCTTGGAGGAAATTGGCAAACTTGGAAGGGATGTAGTAGGCCTCGTCGTCCTTCAACACTCGGTTTGCTTCCGGCAACCCCTCCTGATCCCCCTTTCTTTCCTCCGCAGAGTCTGACGTCCAACGGCTTTACATCAAAGATGCCCAGGGAAACCCCTTGGTTGATAAGAAGCAACTGGAGAAGATTCTCCTGCTGAATTATGTCTGCAACGTGAATGCTGGTAGGAGGAGAATGGGATGGAATGGAATGGAATGTAGAATAGAATAGAATAGAATAGAATAGAATAGAATAGAAGTGAAGTGAAGTGAAGTGAAGTTAGAATGGAATGGAATGGAACGGAATAGAATAGAATAGAAGTGAAGTGAAGTGAAGTTAGAATGGAATGGAACAGAATGGAATGGAATAGAATAGAAGTGAAGTGAAGTGAAGTGAAGTTAGAATGGAATGGAACGGAATGGAACAGAATAGAATAGAATTTGGAATGGAATGGAATGGAATGGAATAGAATAGAATAGAATAGAATAGAATAGAATAGAATAGAATAGAATAGAATAGAATAGAATAGAGAATGGAACGGAACGGAACAGAACAGAATAGAATTTGGAATGGAATGGAATGGAATAGAATAGAATAGAATAGAGAATGGAATGGAATGGTATAGCATGGTATAGCATAGCATAGAATATAATAGAAAAGAAAAGAATATGGAAAGAATAGAATAGAGAATGGAATAGAATGGTGAATAGAATGGAATGGAATGGAATAGAATTGGAAGGAACCTTGGAGGTCTTCTAGTCCTACCCCCTGCCTAGGCAGGAAACCCTACATCACTTCAGACAAATGGCTATCCAACATCTTCTTAAAGACTTCCAGGGTTGGGGCATTCACAACTTCTGGAGGCAACTTCTGTTCCACTGATTAATTGTCCTCACTGTCAGGACGTTTCTCCTTAGTTCTAAGTTGCTTCTCTCCTTGATTAGTTTCCACCCATTGCTTGTCGTCCTACCCTCAGGTGCTTTGGAGAATAGCTTGACTCCCTCTTCTTTGGGGCAGCCCCTGAGAGATTGGAAGACTACTATCGTGTCTCCCCTAGTCTTTCTTTTCATTAAACTAGATGTACCCAGTTCCTGCAACCGTTCTTCATATGTTTTAGTCTCCAATCTCCTAATCATCTTGGTTGCTCTTCTCTGCACTCTTTCTAGAGTCTCATGGAGGCTCAGACCACTGGCCAATCAGACTTAGTTCAGAGAAGTTTTCTGCAGAGTCCCTCATGTAGGCATTTCAAAACTAGACTTGTCTATTTCTGCAACAATAAGTGGATTTTCTATCATCTATCCAACCATCGAAGTATCATTTCCTCTAAACTTCTGTTCTGGCTCCATTTCCAGTTGGTTGCAGAAAATTGATGCCTCGACAATGTTAAAAGGCCCTGGGAGACAGAGAGAGGAAAATCCTCCCATTCGGAGAACTTTTGAGACATTCCCAGAATGGTCAATTTTCCAAGCAGCCAAGATTTTCTGCAAATGCATCTGCAGGTTCTGGGGAATGAGATGTTGGGGTGAGAAAGACCAAGGCTCAAACTAATTCAGGGGCTATCTCTGAAAAGAGAATCTCCAAAGCTGGTAGGAATAATGAGATGTCAGTTTTGAAGTATGAAGATCTCGATTCTTCAGAAGGCTCCTCAATCACTTTCCCATCTCTATCTCTATCTCTCCCTCCCTCCCCTCCTCCTCTCTCTCCTCCTTCCCTTCTTCCTATATTCTCTCTCTCCTCCCTCCCTCCCTTCTTTCTCTCTCGCCTTCCTTCCTCCTTCCTTCCTTCTCTCTCTCCCCCTCGCTTCTTCCTATATTCTCTTTCTTTTCCCTCCCTCCCTCTCCCCTCCTTCTCTCTCTCCTCCCTCCCTCCCTTCTTTCTCTCTCTCCTTCCTTCCTTCTTCCCTCCTTCCTTCTCTCTCTCCCCCCTTCTTCCTATATTTTCTCTCTCCTCCCTCCCTTCTTTCTCTCTCTCCTTCCTTCCTCCCCCTTCCTTCTCTCTCTCCCCCTCCCTTCTGCCTATATTCTCTCTCTTTTCCCTCCCTTCCTCTTTTCTCTCTCTCCTCCCTTCCTCCTTCCTTCCATCTCTCTCTGTCCTCCCTCACTCCTTCCTTATCTTCCCCCTCCCTTCTTCCTATATTCTCTCTCTCTCCCTCTCTTCTTTCTCTCCCTCCCTCCTTCTTCCTCTCTCTCTCTCCCTTCCTTCATCCTTCCTTCATCCTTCCTTCTCTTTCTCCCACTCCCTCCCTCCTTCTTCCTTTCTCTCTCCCTTCCTTCCTTGCTCCTTTTCTTTCTTTCCCTTCCTCCTGCCCACTCTCTCTCTCTCCTCCTTTCCTCCCTTCCTCCTCCTTTCTTTCTCTCCCTCCCTCTCTCCCTCCTTTCTTTCTCTCTCTCCTTCCTTCCTTCCTTCCTTCCTCCCCCTTCCTTCTTTCTCCCCCCTCCCTTCTTCCTATATTCTTTCTCTTTTCCCTCCCTTCCTCCTTCCTCCTTTCTCTCTCTCCTCCCTCCCTTCCTCCTTCCTTCCATCTCCCTCACTTCTCCCTCCTTCCTTCTCTATCTCTCCCCCTCCCTTCTTCCTATATTCTCTCTCTCTCCTCTCTCCCTCCTTCCTTCTTTCTCTCCCTCCCTCCTTCTTCCTCTCTCTCTCCCTTCCTTCATTCTTCCTTCCTTCATCCTTCCTTCTCTTTCTCCCACTCCCTCCCTCCCTCTTTCTTCCTCTCTCTCCCCCTTCCTTCCTCGCTCCTTTTCTCTCCCTTCCTTCCTCCTGCCCACTCTCTCTCTCTCTCCTCCCTTCCTCCCTTCCTCCCTTCCTCCTTCTTTCTTTCTCTCCCCCTCTCGCTCCCTTCTGCCTCCCTTCTCTCCTCCCTCCCTCTCCCCTGCCTTTCTCTGTGTCTTTGCAGAATACCAACAAGGTTTCCATGAAATGCTCCTTCTCTTCAGGCTGCTTGTTGAAGAGGAGCACGAGATCTATTGGCTGTTCCAGTTTTTCCTACAAAAAACGGTGAGCGGGGGTCTCTCTGCGGTTGCTGCCATTCTCCCGTGATTTCCTTTGGTTGGGTTGCCCAAGGGGGTCAATGCATTCCTTGATCGAGTTCCCGTCCCTCCAATGTTTGGTCTTTCAGGAGAACAGCTGCATCATCAATGTTGGGGTGCAGAAGAATCTGGTCATGCTGAACGCCCTGATTACATTCATGGACCCAACCTTTGCAAAACACCTGGGTAAGTTTTGCAGCTGGACGGAGTTGGATCAGATGTGGTTCCCTTCTCTGCCCAAGAGTGTAAAAGCCAGAAGGTGACCAGAGATTTCTGCCCACGTCCTAGGCAGAGATTTCGTTCATTCATTTATGCACTTCCTTAGAGAATTTCTAGGGCTGCATAACCCTGAGTGGCGGAAGGGAAAGCACAAGAGAAGGAAAGAAAGGGGGGAGGGAAAGGGGAAAGAAAAGAAGGAAGGTGAAGGGGAGAGAAGGGAAAGGAGGGGAGAGGGGAAGGGAAGGGAAGGGAGGGGAGGGGAGAGGGGAAGGGAAGGGGAGAGAAGGGAAGGGAGGGGAAGGAAGAGAAGGCAAGGGAAGGGAGGGGAGGGGAGAGAGGAAGGGAAGGGGAGAGAAGGGAAGGGAGGGGAGAGTGGAAGAGGAGAGAAGGGGAGGGAGGGGAGGGAAGAGAAGGCAAGGGAGGGAAGGGGAGGGGAAGGGAGGGGAGAGGAGGGAAGGCAAGGGAGGGGAGAGGGGAAGGGAAGGGAAGAGGAGAGAAGGGAAGGGAGGGAAGAGAAAAGGCAAGGGAGGGGAGAGGGGAAGGGAAGGGAAGGGGAGAGAAGGGAGGGGAGGGAAGAGAAGGGAAGGGAAGGGGAGAGAAGGGAAGGGAGGGGAAGGAAGAGAAGACAAGGGAAGGGAGAGGAGGAGGGGAGAGAGGAAGGGAAGGGGAGAGAAGGGAAGGGAGGGAAGAGTAGAAGAGGAGAGAAGGGAAGGGAGGGAAGAGAAGGCAAGGGAGGGAAGGGGAGGGGAAGGGAGGGGAGAGGAGGGAAGGCAAGGGAGGGGAGAGGGGAAGGGAAGAGGAGAGAAGGGAAGGGAGGGAAGAGAAAAGGCAAGAGAGGGGAGAGGGGAAGGGAAGGGGAGAGAAGGGAGGGGAGGGAAGAGAAGAGAAGGCAAGGGAAGGGAGGGGGAGAGGGGAAGGGAAGGGGAGAGAAGGGAAGGAAGAGAAAAGGCAATGGAAGGGAGGGGAGGGGAGAGGGGAAGGGAAGGGGAGAGAAGGGAAGGGAGGGGAGGGAAGAGAAGGGAAGGGAAGGGAGGGGGAGGGGGAGAGGAGAGAAGCCTTTAATGCGCACAATATATTTTTCTTTCATCCTAGAAACTTGTAAAAAAGAAAAAAGCACTTTTATGAAACCAAGTTCAGCACAACATTGACAAAACCTTAAGGGTTCATTCCACTTATCTTCCAATTTTCTTCCGGGAGTCAAAAGGGCCTGAATAGATTTTTTTTTTCCTTCCTTCCTTCCTGACTCTTTTGCTATTGGAAGGCTGGTTTCACAGGAGGACAGAAACCTTTGTGGTCCTTGGTGTGTTTGTGTGTGCATTTCATTGTCTTTTTTTCCCCTCAGAATCTAAAGGCCAAGTGGTGTCGTCATTGTTTCCCTGGTTCTGTCTCTTCTTCCAGCGTGTCTTCAAGTCCTTTGAGGATGTCTGGAGACTGTGGGAGGTAAGCATTTCCTATACCGAGTCCAGTGAAAAGGTTGGATGTTGAAGAAGAATCAATAACTTTTGGGTAGCAGAACAAAACGAAGCGTCAATGATGGGGTTTTTTTTTTTGCCCTAAATTGAATCCACAGTAAACTAAGGAAATAAAATACAAATCAATACAGTAAAAGAAAACTTTGAATCAAGTCAAGTCTGGTGACCACACGGAAACATCTCATAAGAAATCCTGTTAGACTAGTCTCCATTCCATTCCATTCTCTATTCTATTCTACTTTGATTCTATTCTATTCTATTCATTTTCTATATTCTAGTCTAGTCTAATATCCCATTCCATTCCCTATTCTATTCTATTCCATTCCATTCTCTATTCTATTCTACTTTGATTCTATTCTATTCTATTCATTTTCTATATTCTATTCTAGTCTAGTCTAATATCCCATTCCATTCCCTATTCTATTCTATTCTATTCCATTCTCTATTCTATTCTACTTTGATTCTATTCTATTCTATTCATTTTCTATATTCTATTCTATTCTAGTCTAATATCCCATTCCATTCCCTATTCTATTCTATTCTATTCTATTCCATTCTCTATTCTATTCTACTTTGATTCTATTCTATTCTATTCATTTTCTATATTCTAGTCTAGTCTAGTCTAGTCTAATATCCCATTCCATTCCCAATTCTATTCTATTCTATTCCACTCCATTCTCTATTCTATTCTACTTTGATTCTATTCTATTCATTTTCTATATTCTATTCTATTCTAGTCTAGTCTAATATCCCATTCCATTCCCTATTCTATTCTATTCCATTCCATTCTCTATTCTATTCTACTTTGATTCTATTCTATTCTATTCATTTTCTATATTCTATTCTAGTCTAATATCCCATTCCATTCCCTATTCTATTCTATTCTATTCTATTCCATTCCATTCCATTCCATTCTCTATTCTATTCTACTTTGATTCTATTCTAACCCTAACCCTTGGCGCCCTCTCTGACACAGAGCCCTCATCCGAGCCTTCCCCAGACTCCAGGACTGGCTCATCTTCCTCCCCAAACTCCTCACTGTCCGAATTGTACGCCAGCTGCGCAGGTCACCGAGGGGGCACAACAGTTTCCCTGAATTGATTTGTAGAAAGGTTTGGCCCGACTCTTCTGTCCAGAAACACCTGGGAGAATTTCAAAAGGCCGTCGCTGTCCAACTCTCTAGAAGAGGAGGAAAAGCAGTTCAGAGATCTGGGCATTTTGGTGCCAGAGATGAGATCATTCCAGCTGCTAAGATCCAAAGAACAACATTCTGGAGCTGCCCCAGGAAATACATCAAAGGGTTGAATTGTTTCTTCCTAGAAACCAAAACGTGTGGTGTGTTTTTTGGGGGGGGGGACTTCCTGCTGCGTGGCTCTCTCTTTTTTCCATGCCCAGCTGACATTTTTATGAATAAGAGCCGACATTTCAGAAGGTCGTAAACTTTCTTGGCGTCCCTTCGCCAAGGCCACTGAATTCTGGGGAAAACACTCCAGTCCTGTTAAAGTCTCACCTCTTGGACTTGATACACATTTTTAGAAGACCGATAAAAGTTTTTCCACCTCGCTGGGTTTAGAGTGCTTTCCAGTGTCGCTCCGAAAATCAGAAAGCATCTCGCGTCGAAACTGTTGTTCACTTAAAATCACGACCGCAATCGTTGGTACAGATTCATACGCTGCCTGGATTTGGGGAAGAGGGGGTGGGGGAGAAAGCCGCTGCCACCCACTCACTGCAAAGCCGAAATCAAATTTTATTGACAGAATCTCTTCCGAGTGTTTCATTGATTCTCTAGAGAAGCATGAGAGCCCCATGCGGTTTCCAGATGTTGACCTCAGCATCAATGGTTTATCACAGCCTAAAATTAGATTATACCGCAGGTGGGTTCTTGCCAGTTCACACCAGTTCGGTAGAACCGGTTCGTCAAATCTACCGAACCGGTTAGAAGAGGTTCCACCAGTGGACCCGGAAAGCAGGCCACACCTACAGAAGAGGTTCCAAAAAATTTTGAAACCCACCACTGACACACAGGCACACAGGCACACAGGCACACAGACACACAGACACACAGACACAGACACACAGACACACAGACACACAGACACACAGACACACAGACACACAGACACACACAGACACACAGACACACAGAGACACACACAGAGACTCACACAGAGAGAGAGAAAGAGAAAGAGGAAGAAAGGAAGAAAGAAAGAAATAAAAAAAGAAAAAAGAAGAAAAGAAGAAAAAGTGAGAGAGAGATGAAAGAAAAAAAAGGAAAAAGGGACAGAGAGACAAAAGGAAGGAGAGAGAGAGAGAGAGAGAGAGAGAGAGAGAGAACACATGGCTGGCAAGCCACTCCCACCAGGTCACATGGCCAGCAAGCCACTCCCACAAAGGAGGCCACACCCACAGAGTAGGTTCAAAAAAAATTTGAAACCCACCACTGGATTCCACGAATAGAAAGAGACAGTAGTAAAACTTGGATCACGGAAGGGATCCTTCAACATGATTTTCTCATTTGTGTTGAACTTCAAGGTCTTTCTCACAGGACATCCCTGTAGAAACTTCCAGGTGATTATCGCTTACACAATGCTGCAGATGGTGAGAGACCAAATCCTCAGAGAAGACATGGAAGGAGATGACATTTTAATGGTAAGTCAGATTGATTAGAGAGAGAAATATTCAAGCACAGGGCGAATATCTCTGAATTGCCCTAATCGAAAGCTACTATGGATTGTATGGAATTAGGAAGGCCAGGATAAAATAAAACAGCTATAAGCTTACACCTGGTAAATTTCTATATTTTAAGCTTGTCAAAAACACAATGCACAAGTCTCCTTCCAGAACTCATGTTATAGCTTCCAAAAACTGGTCTTTTGGAGAGTTGTTGAAAAGGGCTCTGCAGGATTTGTAGTTCTAATTGTCGTACGTGTGAGGATGGGTCATAAATCACTTTATTCAGTGCCGTTTGAATGTCACTAAACGAATGGTCATAAGTTGAGGACTACCGTTGTAGCCCGCCGATGGCCAACAGAGCTGGCAGCAGAGTCGGACAGCGAGGAGGTTGGAGAGGAACATGGGCCAGTCTTGGGGGTTGAGGAAAGCTCAGACGAGGGCTCTGCGTCGGAGGCAGAGAGGGAGCTAGGCAGCAGTGAGGCAGAAGAACAGCTGGAGCCTGTTCCCAGTGTGCACATGCGCAGAGCTGCCAGAAGACAAGAACAACTAAGAAAGCAGGGTTGACTTGGGAGTAAAGCCACACCTTGGAGGTGATTGGCCCCTCCCAGAGGAAACAAAAGAGGAGCAAAAGGGGAGTGGGCTTTTGCAGGAAACAATTCATCCCTTCGGTGGTGTCAAGAGTGGAAAGTTCTGTTGGTGATTATAGGAGACTCTGTGTCAAGTTTTGCTTTGCCCTGCATTTGGAAACTAGGCACCATGCAACACTCCAAATGAGATAAAGTTCGTGTAGATAAATATTCCTCTGGAAGACTGTTTGCTAAAGCCTGGCTGACTGTGAATGAAAGCAGGGTCGACTTAGGAGTAAAGCCACACCTTGGAGGTGATTTGCCCCTCCTATAGGAAACAAAAGAGGAGCGAATGGGGAGGGGGCTTTCGCAGGAAACAATTCATTCATTCGGTTGCTTCAAGAGTGGAAAGTTCTGTTTGTGACTTTAAGAGACTGCCCTGCATTTGGAAACGAGTTATCTGGCAGCTCTCCAAACGAGATAAGGTTCGTGTGGATAAATATTCCTCTGAAAGACTGTTTGCCAAGCCTGGCTGATTGTGAATGAAAGGAATCCACAGTCGTGTAAATCAAAGGGGTTTTGCCAGGACCAAGACCCTGCTTCACGCTTGTTAAGGGAGCCTGGTTCAAAACAACTACTTGGATAAAATTAGTCATTACTGTCGGCGTCAACACCATTCTTGTCCCTCAATTATATATCAATCTACAATGAATTTGAACACTGTTGTTCTCCAGCATGAGATAGCTGATGTTGTGCCCTATCTTCTCCAACCAGCTGTGCCACAGCATCGTAGACCTTGATGCTGATGACCTGATCGCCAGAGCCTGTAACATATATGAACTCTTCCTGAAACATGAAGGCAAGGTAGAGAATTCCATAATTGTCCCATGTAGGAGGGATTGGGAGGGAACGATCCTTATGACTTGGCATGCAAGAAGAAGATTCTCACCGTGACACCTAACACTTTGTCCTGGTGAGCGCTAATTATAGAGCCGAGGTGTCGCAGTGGTTAGAGTGCAGTACTGCAGCCACTTCAGCTGACTGTTAGCTGCAGTTCGGCGGTTCAAATCTCACCGGCTCAGGGTTGACTCAGCCTTCCATCCTTCCGAGGTGGGTGAAATGAGGACCCGGATTGTTGTTGGGGGCAATATGCTGACTCTGTAAACTGCTTAGAGAGGGCTGAAAGCCCTATGAAGCGGTATATAAGCCTAACTGCTATTGCTATTGCTATTGCTATAATCCCATCGCCCTGGAGCTGAAAGTCTTTTGTGTTGCAGACAAGGTGGCCCAGTCTTTCTATTAGCAAAGGTGGGGGCTGCTTTCCAAGAGCACCTTTTCTCCTTTTCTCACCCAGGGAGGTATAATATTCTGCCTTTTTAAAATATTTCCTAGAATATTTCATTCTTCCGGGAGAGGGGAGGGTGCCACACTTGAGAGGTGCGAAAAAAATCCTTCCAGCTATTTATGGATGTCCTACCAAAAGGTCCCCTGATCATCCTAATCCTGTTGATTCTTTTTTTTTCCCCTTCCCTCCTTCTCTATGCAAGGTGATTTTTCTCCTCTTCCTTCTCAGGTTCCAGAAGATCTCAAGGAATTTTTCAGCCAGCCTTCGCGATAAAGTGGCCGGGCTATAAATCAAGAGGCTGCTGTAGCCAAAGCAGCCCCAAGCACTTACAGAATAGATAGAATTGGAAGGCAGAAGCATCGTAAATACTGTTCACCCAAGACTGGGTTCACCAAATTAGATTATCTGAGGTTAGGGCGAAGGCCTTATCCGTCCTGCAAACTACCCATAAAAAATATGTTGAAAATTTGATGGAGCAACTTCAAAGTTTCTGTTTCCTGCACAGCAGGGGTGGGTCCAGGCTTCTTCTACTGCTGGTTTGCTCAGCCCATGCACCATAGTTTAAAAATGCTTCTGCGCATGCGTAGAAGCAAAAAAAAAGAAGGAAGGCGGAGCCTATGGCACCACCAATAGAACCGGTTCGGGGGCATGGCAGGCTGAGTTGCTACTTACTTGGTTGAACCAGTCCGAACCAGTAGGAACCCACATCTGGTGTGGACCTCCAAGATAGGGGACCTAACACGTAGCAGAAAACATTCCATTAGGTCAGGGGTCGGCAAACTTAAACACTCAAAGAGCCACAAAGGTCCTAACCGGAAGCCCCCCATGGAGCCGACCGGAAGTCCAGTTCCCCCATCATAGAGTCTCCTCCTAGCATGGCGTCCTTTTCCTCTGCTGACTGGAAGTCCGGTTCCCCCACCATAGAGCCTCCTCCTAGCATGGCGTCCTTTTCCTCTGCTGACTGGAAATCCGGTTCCCCCACCATAGAGTCTCCTCCTAGCATGACGTCCTTTTTCCTCTGCTGACTGGAAGTCCAGTTCCCCCACCATAGAGTCTCCTCCTAGCATGGCCTCCTTTTTCCTCTGCTGACTGGAAGTCCGGTTCCCCCACCATAGAGCCTCTTCCTAGCATGGCGTCTTTTTTCCTCTGCTGACCGGAAATCCGGTTCCCCCACCATAGAGTCTCCTCCTAGCATGGCGTCCTTTTTCCTCTGCTGACTGGAAGTCCAGTTCCCCCACCATAGAGCCTCCTCCTAGCCCAGCATCCTTTTTCCTCTTCCTGCCCTAACCAAAAGCCCTATCAATTGTGGGGCCGACCGGAAAACCCGCTCTTACATTAGAATCTCCTCCTGGCGCGCTATGCTTCAATGCTCCAACTGGAAGCTCCTCTCAAAATTGTGGCGCCAACTGGAGACAGGGATGAAAGAGCCACGTGCAGCTCCAGAGCTGCAGGTTGCTGGCCCCTGAATTAGGTGAAGCCACAATACACAGGGAGGGATGATACCTATGGGAAGCAAGAATTAGTATTTCTTCGTTCCTTTTTAGAGATCAAGGGCTGTTTTGGGGGGGGTGTTATTAACCTATTTTAAAACACCCGTGGCCAGCTTTGTGAACTTCAGACTTTTGATCAAGAATTTGGAGTCACGTCTTCTAAAGATACAATTTGCCGTAGCCCTGATTTGTGTGTTTGGGGGAAGGAGGGGGCAGAGAACCACACACAGTGGCTGAGTTTATATTTCCCAAGAAATCTTAACCCTGCCAATCACACTGCAGGTTTAGTGCAGGGCATAATTTCCTCATTTAGCAGTGGGTTAATTGGGTGAATGCTGTGAGTTGTTGGGATAAAGCTGCAGGAAACAACAACAACAACAACAACAACAACAACAACAAAAATCTCATCATTTTTTGGCGAGCAAAGCCTGCTTCCCCTTTCCCAGTAATGCGCAGTGCCATCTGACTTCACAATGTGTCCATTCAAACCATCCTAAACTTTGGCTGAGAAGGCCCCTGGCACAGTGGTGGGATTCAAATAATTTAACTACCGGCTCTCGGCCCTAATGATTTCTTCCGACAACCAGTTTACCAAACTGCTCAGAAACTTAACAACCGGTTCTCCCGAAAGTGGTGCGAACCGTCTGAATCCCACCACTGCACTGGTATCTATTTTACTTGTGAAGGAACCTCTCTCCCCGCTCCCCATGGAAGACTTTCTCCTCCAGTCAGAACAAAAGATCTGGAGGGGACCTTGGAGGTCTTCTAGTCCAACCTCCTGCTCAAGCAGGAAACCCATTTCAGACAAATGGCTGTCCAATCTCTTCTTAACAACCTTCAGAGTGGGAGTACCCACTATATCTGGTGCAGTGGTGGGTTTCAAAAAAATTTGGGAACCTCTTCTGTAGGTGTGGCCTGCTTTCCAGGTCCACTGGTGGAACCTCTTCTAACCGGTTCGGTAGATTTGACGAACCGGTTCTACCGAATAGGTGCGAACTGGTAGGAACCCATCTCTGGTCTGGTGGCAAGTCGTTCCATTGATTAATTGTTCTAACTGTCAGGAAATTTCTTCTCAGTTCTAAGTTGTTTCTCTCCTTGATTCGTTTCCACCCATTGCTTCTTGTCCTGCCTTCAGGTGCTTTGGAGAATAGCTTGACTCCCTCTTCTTTGGGGCAGCCCCTCAAGTATTGGAAGGCTGCTATCCTGTCGGCTTTGTGCTTTTGGGAAGTAGAGGGGTCAGTCCTTCATATATTTTAGCCTCCAGTCCCCTAATCATCTTTGTTGCTCTTCTCTGGACTCTTTCCAGAGCCTCAACAGTCCAGGGTGGTTGGTAGAGATGAGGGAGGTGGAGGGAGGGGGAAAACCCTTCCTAATTAAAATGATTTTCAACACCAAACGAGGAATCCTACATCCTAATCCAAGCCTTTACATGAAAGGCTGCCACGGTGAACAAACAGCGCCAGCTTTGCCACTGTCTATTAGGAAATGTGTTCGTCTCGTCTTGATTCTACGCGCACAAGACTTCCCACAGGACTCGAACAAACCGGCACGGAATTTTAATTGCTGGACTTCCTCATTGGATGGTTGGCTTCCTGAGCGTCGCCTCATCGTTCTGAAACTGCTTTTAGAAGATGCGGAGGGGAAATGCTCTTCAAAAGAATCCCTCTGCCCTTTGTAGCTAATTTTTCTGTCTCAGTAGCCCCCACAACCATGTCGTGTGACCTCCAGGACCACAATTCAGAGATATCTCCTCCATAAAGTTTGGAGCAGTGGTGGGTTTCAAAATTTTTTCGAACCTACTCTGTGGGTGTGGCCTCCTTTGTGGGAGTGGCTTGCCAGCCATGTGACCTGGTGGGAGTGGCTTGCCGGCCATGTGTTTTCTCTCTCTCTCTCTCTCTCTCTCTCTCTCTCTCTCTCTCTCCTTCCTTTTGTCTCTGTGTCCCTTTTTCCTTTTTTTCTTTCATCTCTCTCTCACTTTTTCTTTCTTTTTTCTTTTTTCTTTATTTCTTTCTTCCTTTCTTCCTTTCTTTCTCTTTCTCTCTGTGTGTGAGTCTGTGTGTGTGTGTGTGTGTGTGTGTGAGAGAGAGAGAGAGAGAGAGAGAGGGGTTTCAAATTTCATAACATTCCGACTCTTCTTTATCGTTTAATTTCAATGTTAATTTGTCCGTCTCGCTTTGTGGCACACTCTTGACTGCCTTAGCGTCGCTGAGCCACCTCCTCTTTTTGCCGTTGCCACTAAGAGAAGGTGGCTGGGGCTTGTGGGAGTGGCCTCCATGAGGCCATTCCACATGGATGGCAGGTCCATGTGGGATGCGAGGGGCATGCTCCCTCCCCTTTCCAACCCCAGGGAATGGCAGGGACTGTCTGCGCATGTGTTTAAATATTTTAGGGGAGGGCTTATTTTCAGGGGAGGGCTTATTTTAGTGCATGCGTTCAAAAGCCCAATTGGGCTTATTATGCAGGGAGGTCTTATATTCGGGAAAACGGGGTAACATGCAGCAATTCAGATCCCAGGGCCCCTGCAGAATTTCAAACTAAGATGTAATGGGAATTGAAGGACAGTGGTTTGATTTGCAGATAAGCTGTGATCTGCTTCACCGTGATATATGGAATAAGCCGCACTTTGGCCATGATTCATGGTTTAGGAGTCACAATCCCTGGACATATGAGCCCACGTGTTGCCTAATTTTAAATTGAATTGCGGTAAGAGAGGTTAACGGGTTCCCTCTTTCTTTCAACACTGTTATTACATTCAGAAAAAGTTCTCTTTTTTAAAAGTTTCAATTTAACTACAGTTCCTCATAACAACAGAATTGGGAAATGTTTTCTCTCTCTCTCCTCTCTCTCTTCTCTCTGCCTCTCCTTCTCTCTCTCTCTCTCTCTCTCCTCTCTTTCTCCCTCTCCTTCTCTCTCTCTCCTTCTCTCTCCCTCCTCTCTCTCTCTTCTCTCTGCCTCTCCTTCTCTCTCTCTCTCCCTCTCCTTCTCTCTCTCTCCTTCTCTCTCCCTCCTCTCTCTCTCTTCTCTCTGCCTCTCCTTCTCTCTCTCTCTCCCTCTCCTCTCTTTCTCCCTCTCCTTCTCTCTCTCTCTTCCTCTCTCCTTCTCTCTCTCCCTCTCTCCTTCGCTATCTCTCTGTTTCCCTCTCACTATCCCTCTCTCTCTCCTCCTCCTCTCTCTCTCCCTCTCATCCTCTCTTTCTCTCCCTCCCTCCCTCTCTTTCCTTCATTATCTTTTTCCCTCCATACAAAATATAAAACCAAGAACAAAATATGCATTAATCACATTCAGGGGGATTTATGGAACTTAATAAAATGTACATCATCACAGTTTGTGACAAATAAATAACACTTCATAAAACTGCCACTTGAAGAATTAATCAGCATTGCAAGGATCAGCTCTCCCCTTTAAGCAGGAATGCTTAGGGAGAAGGTGGAAGGGGGTCTCGGGAAGGGTCTGGAAGGCTAGTAAAGGAGAATATTTATAGTTCAGGGTTGAAATGAGGGGTCCTTGGTGCTCTCTGATATTGGTTGTTTCCTTGTGGATGTTTCATGACCCAACTAGGTAACATCATCAGTGCCAGAAGGGAGTGCAGATAATAGAGCTAAGGAGGAGGACTGTGGGGTCCTTGCTATGCTCTGAGCTTGGTTGTTTTCTTGCAGATGCTTCATTATCCAACTAAGTAACATTATTTGTGCTACATGATGCACTAGATACCTGCACCAAACCTCACTCCCTTGTAAGACTGATGATGTTAGCTAGTTGGGTCATGAAACGTCTGCAAGAAGACCACCAAGCTCCGAGAGCACCAAGGACTACTACAGTCATTGTTCTCCTCCTCCTCCTCCTCCTCCTCCTCCTCCTCCTCCTCCTCCTCCTCCTCCTCCTCCTCCTCCTCCTCCTCCTCCAATCTGAGTCCCTTCTAGTACTGATGATGTTAGCTAGTTGGGTCATGAAACGTCTGCAAGAAAACCACCAAGCTCAGAGGGCACCAAGGACTACTACAGTCATTGTTCTCCTCCTCCTCCTCCTCCTCCTCCTCCTCCTCCTCCTCCTCCTCCTCCTCCTCCTCCTCCTCCTCCTCCAATCTGAGTCCCTTCTAGTACTGATGATGTTAGCTAGTTGGGTCATGAAACGTCTGCAAGAAAACCACCAAGCTCGGAGAGCACCAAGGATGTTACAGTCTTCCTCCTCTCCCAGTCCCTTCTAGCACTGATGATGTTATCTAATTGGGAAAGGAAACATCTGCAAGAAAACCACCAAGCTCAGAGGGCACCAAGGACCCCACAGTCATCGTCCTCCTCCTCCTCCTAGCACTGATGATGTTACCTAGTTGGGTAATGAAACATCTGCAAGAAAACAAGCAAGCTCAGGGGGCACCAAGGACCCCACAGTCCTCCTCCTCCTTCACTCCCTTCTAGCACTGATGGTGTTACCTAGTTGGGTCTTGAAATGTCCGCAAGAAAACAACCAAGCTCAGAGACCACCAAGGACCCTTCAGGATCTCAAAAGATCCTTGAAAGAGTCCACAGGGAAGGAAGAAGCATTGGGTGAGGAAGTGTTGGGCAGGCCACTTCAGCTGACTGTTATCTGCAGTTCAGCGGTTCTAATCTCACCGGCTCACGGTTGACTCAGCCTTCCATCCTTCCGAGGTGGGTGAAATGAGGACCCGGATTGTTGTTGGGGGCAATATGCTGACTCTGTAAACCGCTTAGAGAGGGCTGAAAGCCCTATGAAGCAGTAGATAAGTCTCACTGCTATTGCTATTGCTATATTGCTACCTCTGGTCTCGCAAATGTTTTGTATGCTCTGGTGAGCAGTATAATATCACCAGAGAAGAAGCTATGCAAGAGGGCTATCTTGCAAGATAGATATTACAAGATATCTACCTGCCTTTGGTAGAGATAAACCTCGTATGCACCTCACTGAGATCCCGGAGCAAAGATGAGAATGCAAATGGAAAACACATTTAAAATGCAGGCAATTAATAAGCTAAGTCGATAGAAAGAGGTTGGACTGGAGAGCTGTCTCTGAAATCCTTCGGAGTTTTGTTTCGGGGTGTTTTGTGTTTTTTTTTAAAAAAAGAACTTTTGCTATTATCTGTTGATTTATGTTGTGTTTTTAAAAGGGATTTTTGCTGACAAATTATTTTAATTTGCTGTTCAGTGGCTTCAAGAGTTTTCTCTTTTAATGGATGTGGTTTTTTTAAATGTATTTGCATAACTGTCTGAGTACTCAAACAAGTGGGGGAAGCAGATTGATCTTTTGGAAAACATGATTTAAGCAAAAACAAAAAACAAAAAAACAGAAATGCGGTGGGGAAAATAATGTCGACGTCCAGAGAGCTCTCCCAAATTTCCTGTCTCTTTGGGAGTGGGATGCACACCGTCCATCCTTCCATCCTTCCCCAGCCTCCCCTTCTTGCTATAACCCAAGTGGACTGCAGTAGAGTTGAGAAATAAACACATTAAGGAATTGTGGGCTGAGCTGACCAGGCTGAGTTTGAGGGAGGGGTCAAACGTGTCATAAGTCACCAGTTCCTGTGCACCCACAAAACATCTAAGTCCAACCTATCTCGAATGCCTTTCTTATCTCCCGCTCATTTCTCTTGACTGTTAGTTGGTCAGATTCTTGTAGAGAGATTAAGGATGTAATGAATCTTTATACTCATTTGAACTGCTTCAATCTCCTGATTTCCCCAGTGCTTGACATATGTCTCTCTCCCCCACTCTCTCTCATCTATCTCTCATCCATCCATCCATCTATTGGGGGAGATGACCAGGCTGAGCCTGAGGGAGGGGATTCAACCGGTTCGCACATATTCAGGAGAACCGGTTGTTAACTTTCTAATCAGTTTTGAGAACCGGATGTTGGAAGAAATCTCCTTTTGTTTTTTCCCTCTTTACAGGGCTAATCCTGTAAGGAAGGCAGGAAGGAAACATGCTGGTGTTGTTTCTAGCCTAATCTTTGTTGCCCTGCTTACAGAAACTGCCTCTCTGGTTAACCCTGATCACATTGTAACAGCTAAGGCCAAGCACCCATCGACATGACTGTCATTGAGTTGGCCATGCTCATTCAATTACATAGCAATAGCAATAGCAGTTAGACTTATATACTGCTTCATAGGGCTTTCAGCCCTCTCTAAGCGGTTTACAGAGTCAGCATATTGCCCCCAACAACAATCTGGGTCCTCATATTACCCACCTCGGAAGGATGGAAGGCTGAGTCAACCTTGAGCCGGTGAGATTTGAACAGCCGAACTGCAGAACTGCAGTCAGCTGAAGTAGCCTGCAGAGCTGCAGTTAACCACTGAGCCACGCCTACCCCACTGGTCATGAGGGCAGAGAACCAGTTGTTAAATTATTTGAATCCTACCACTGGGGCGGTGTCAAATGTGTCATAAGTCACGAATCCCTGCTCACCCACAAGAGATCCAAGTCCAGCCCACCTTGAATGCCTTTCTTCTCTCCCGCTCATTTCCCTTGGCCGCTAGTTGGCCAGATTCTTGTGGAGAGCTTGCAATAAATCTTTCTGCACATTGGAACTGCCTGAATCTCCTGTTTTCCCCGGCTCTTGACACGATTAGTGCAAACTGGCAGGTCATTCGCTTGGGGTGTTAAGAGTCCTGATGCCCAAACTCGAAAAATTCAGAAGAAAGACAAACTGGATCCTTGGAGATACTAAGGTAAATAAAGATAGACATCCAATGAAGTGGTGCGAAGCTTCTAGCAATTAGGAATGAAACCAAGGAAGGACTATTCTATTCCAAAAGGAAATGAAAGAGCGTTGATGTTTTTTGTTGATATTTTTTTTTCAACTGGATTTCCCTTGGTGGGCATCGCAAAAGCTTCTACTAATCGGACCAAGACATCCGTCATCGTAAGTGCTGTCCTTGTAAACCTCTTGGAGAATTCATTTATTTTTTCCTGGTTGATTTCCTCCAATTGCTCCATCCCTGAATCAAACTGCCGAGAATCTCCAGCACCAACCTCTGACGTTAGGAATGCATCGCAAGAATTGGAATGGGGGGGTACGGCACGAACTGCCTCCGATCTAAAAATTCCAATTAGCCTGGGAAATTGAGTTGGCTTGATTTTCTAAATTGATTGGAGGACGGGGGGGGGGGGAGGAGGTTTCTAATTCAAAAAAAAAATGTAGAGACCTGGCTATTTTCAAAGTGCATCACGTAATGCTAAGTTGGCACTTTCCCACTTTCCATACATACTGTTAACTCAGATTGTGCAGGAATCCGATTTAGAAACTCCATCAATTTTCTCCACTATCTCTGCACGACTTGATAAGCAGGTATGCATAGGGCTTAATGTTATAGAACTAACTTTGAGTTGGCCCCTTATTCCAGCTCTCTGAGTTACAGAAGTAAATATAGTGTGAAGACCCATATTATTTTATACAGTCATGGTTGTGGTGACTAGAAACAGTGGAAATAGTGTTGTGTTGTGGCCCATCAGCAAAGCTGGCAGTAGATTCGGACAGTGAGGAGGTTGGGGAGGAAGATGGGCCAGTCCTGGAATCTGGGGAAGGCTCTGATAAGGGCTCTGTATCGGAGGCAGAGAGGGGGCCAGAGCCACATGCCAGTTATCAGCTGCCTTCAGAGTCGGACATCAGTGAGGCAGAAGAACAGACAGAGAAGTAGATTCTAATTATAGAGGAGGAGGAGGAGGAGCAGGAGCAGGAGCAGGAGGAGGAGGAGGAAGAGATGAAGAAGAAGAAGAAGAACAACAACAACAACAACAAGAAGAAGAAGAAGAAGAACAAGAAGAACAAGAAGAACAAGAACAAGAACAAGAACAAGAACAAGAACAAGAAGCACAGAGTTTGCAAATACATTAGTTTTGACTTTTGCGAATGAAATTGGTACAACAAATATTGACTCCTCCTCCTCCCATCCGAAATATGTCTCGTGCCCGGGTATAGGGTGAGCGACTTACAAAGGAGGGAGGGGCTGTTTTCCAGAGGATGGAGAAGTAACACAGCTTGGAATGTCTGGTAGGCAGGCAGAGGGCGAAGGGAGACCCTCTCTCGAAGTTCACAGAATATATCTAATAGTTATAGCAATAGCACTTAGACTTATATACCTCTTCACGGTGCTTTTGCAGCCCTCTCTAAGCAGTTTTGCAGAATCAGCCTCTTGCCCCCAACAATGTGGGTCCTCATTTTACCCACCTCGGAAGGATGGAAGGCTGAGTCAACCTTGAGCCTGATGAGATTTGAACTGCTGAACTGCAGCTAGCAGTCAGCTGAAGTAGCCTGCAGTACTGCACTCTACCCTTCCTTCCCTTCCCACTTAGCAATAGCCCTTAGACTTATATGCTGCTTCACAGAGCTTTACAGCCCTGTCTAAATGGTTTACAGAGTCAGCCTCTTGCCCCCCAACAATCTGAGTCCTCATTTAAAGTTGGACCCTAAGAAAGGCTGAGCGCCAAAGAATGGAGGCCTTTGAACTCTGGTGCTGGAGAAGACTCCTGCATTGAGTCCCTTGGACTGCAAGGCCATCCAACCGGCCAGTCCTAGAGGAGATCAACCCTGACTGCTCTTTAGAAGGCCAGATCCTGAAGAGGAAACTCAAATGCTTTGGCCACCTAAGGAGAAGGAAGAAGGACTCCCTGGAGAAGAGCAGTCGTACCAGTCCACCGAATAAAGAAACAGCAAAGACTTGGGGAGTAAATAGGAGCATTTCGGAAGATTGCATAAAACTATTCCATAGCAAAATATTGTTTCTTATCTCTAATTCCAAGCCACCACTTGACATTTTAGTAGCGCAGGCATTGCATAGCAAACGGGCCAGCTTAAGTGCTTACCTTTGCTCAGAGTCAAGGACACTTAAGTGAATGAATTCCGTCTGGAAGTGTTAAGATCATTGGAGTTAATTACAGGCTCTTCTGGGCTGGGCTGCACATTCTGAATTGGATAATCGAGAAAGGAAAAAGGATGCCTGATGCAAAATGACCCCGTGTGTGTATTGTGTGTGAGAGAGAGAGAGAATGAGAGGAGAGAGAGGGGGGAGAGGGAAGGAGGGAGGAAGAAAGAGAGAAAGAGAGAGAGAGAAAGAGAGAGAGAGAAAGAGAAAGAGAGGGAGGGAGAAATGGAGAGAGAGAAAGAGAGGGAGGGAGAAAGGGAGAGAGAGAGAAAGAGAAAGAGAAAAAGAGAGGGAGGGAGGAGGAAGGGAGAGGGAGAGAAAGAGGGAGGGAGAAAATGAAAGAGAAAGGGGGAGAAAGAGAGAGAAAGAGAGAAGGAGGGAGTGAAAGAGAGAAGGAGAGGGAGGGAGTGAAAAAGAGAGAGAAAGAGAGAGAGAAAGAGGAAGGGAGGGAGGGAAAGAGAAAGGAGAGAGAAGAGAGAAAAAGAGGGAGAAGGAGAGGGACAGAGGGAGGGAGAAAGATAGTGAAAAAGAGAGAGAGAAAGAGAGAGAGAGAGAGAAAGCGACAGTGAAAGAGAGAGAGTGAAAGAGAGAGAGAGAGTAAGAGAGAGAGAGAGCTGATCCCAATAGGAAGTTATCACTCAAATGGGGGGAGGCCGAGTAATCCATCACAAAGAGACCCCCATCTATTATATGCACAACATTACTTGATGTAAGTACGACTCATAATATATTGCTGAGCAACACCAATTGATGTATAGAGATTTGTTGCCGTTTGCTTACAGCATGGGTATAATTAATCCACTGTTACGGCTTTCTTTTTCTTTTTAATTCAATCCCTCCCCTCCTTGGAATCTGAGAATTCCCTTGGAATTGGGGGAAATCCTCAAACCCAGAGCTGTGCCCTCTCTCTCTCTCCCTCCCTCCCTCCCTCCCTCCGTCCCTCTCTCTCTCTCTCTCTCTCTCTCTCTCTCTCTCTCTCTCTCTCTCTCTCTCTCTCCAAGGCAGGAAGGTCAAAAAAATAACATTTCTTTCCCCCCCCCCCAAAAAAAGACTAACCCAGAGTGAAAGCAATTCCGAAGACGGGCAGAGTCACTGATGGGATTCTACTAAACCAGATGGAAAGGAGAGGCAACGAGATGGAACTTCTCAACCAGGCTTCCTTGTAATTGACCCGTGAGTTTGGCTGGTCTGATGTCCATGGTTTTCTGATTGAGTCAGATACCATCCTTCATGCTGATGGATAAATATTGTCTCTGGAAACTTCTTTTAGAGAAGAATTCTTTGGAATGCTTGGAAGTCAAGTGTGATGTTTTTGTGCTAGCAATTCCTTAAGAGCTAGTTTGGGGTAGTGTAGTCGTTCTCAAGGATTGACCTACTGGTGAAGATACTTGTGGTGGCCCACCAGCGGCCAGAAGAGCTGGCAGCAGAGTCAGACAGTGAGGAGGTTGGGGAGGGACATGGGCCAGTCTTGGAGTCTGGGGAAAGCTCTGAGGAGGGCTCTGCGTCGGAGGCAGAGAGGGGCCCAGAGCCGTATGCCAGTTATCAGCTGCCTTCAGAGTCAGATATCAGTGAGGCAGATGAACAGCTGGAGCCTGTTCCCAGTGTGCGCATGCTCAGAGTTGCCAGACGAAAGGAACGGCTAAAGAACAGACTTGAGAGTGAGGCCAGAGGTGGACGGTGAATGGCCCCTCTCAGAGAAAATAAAAGAGGAGCAAAAGGGGAGTGGGCTTTTGCAGGAAACAATTTGTTCTTTCGCTCGTTTCAGGAGTGTGAAGATCTGTCCGTGAATCTCAGAGACTCTGTGCCCAGAGTCTTTCCTTGCACAGCACCATATTTGGGAAATATTTACATGGCAGCTTTCCAAGCTAGATAAGGTCTGTAGTCATAAATATTCTTTTGAAAGACTGTTTGCCAGGCCTTGGCTGCGTGTGAATGAGAGGAATTCACATTTGTTTAATAAAAGAGGTTTTGTCAGGACCAGGAATCTGTTTCGTGCTTTTGGGCAAAGCCTAGGTCAGAACAATAAATCAAGAATTGCCTGCATGATCCTGTGTGTGTGTGTATGTGTGTACCCGCACACATGTTCAGAAAAAAAAAAAACCCTCTTAACAGATGACCCCGGTGGAATTTCTATCTCCATGGTTGCAAACTGAACAGTGTGCGGCCGGTTCCTTTCGCAGGTAAACGCGAGATTGCTCTCCAACGAATCGGTTTCTATTAATTACCCTTCGTTCCCGTTGAGATTTCTTAATGAGATCATCCTGTCGGAGCATCCTTTCGGAGGAGAGAGGGGGGGAAAAAACCAGGCGGGTGGGAGGGGGGGTGATATTATTTTTAATTCAATCGGGAGGAAGAACGGAGGTGCCTCATCTCTGCTAAAGCTGTTAACCACAACCGAGCAACCTGCAACAGCTTCAGGATGGCTGATAAATGAACAGGTGTGAGACTGAGCAGGAAGGAGGGAAGCCCTCCCTCTCGGCTGAAATCTGAACAATTGTCCTTTTAATTCTGACTAAAAGTGTGCAGCTCTGCCAAAGACAGCTCCATCTTCTCCAAACTATAAGTCAGCCAATCCTGTTTGACATCTATCAGTGTTGAGGCCTGTCAGTGGCCAGGGGAGTTGGCAGCAGATTCGGACAGTGAGGAGGTTGGGGAGGAACATGGGCCAGTCCTGGAGTCTGGGGAAAGCTCTGATGAGGGCTCTGTGTCAGAGGGCAGAGAGGGGGCCAGGGCCGTATGCCAGTTATCAGCTGCCTTCAGAGTCAGACATCAGTGAGGCAGAGGAACAGCTGGAGCCTGTTCCCGGTGTGTGCATGCGCAGAGTTCCCAGACGAAGGGAACAGCTAAAGAACAGGGGTCGACTTGGGAGTAAGGCTACAGGTGGACGATGAATGGCCCCTCCCAGAGGAAATAAAAGAGGAGCGAAAGGGGAGTGGAGTTTGCAGGAGACCATTAGTTCCCTTAATTGGTTCGTGACTCTCCGAGACTCCTTGCCAAGTTTTGCAGATCTTGGCCTGGCAGCTCTCCAAGCCAGATAAGGTCTGTGACTGTAAATCCTCCCAAGCCAGATAAGGTCTGTGACTGTAAATCCTCCCAAGCCAGATAAGGTCTGTGACTGTAAATCCTCCCAAGCCAGATAAGGTCTGTGACTGTAAATCCTCCCAAGATCTTGAGGGCTGTGCGGAAGGTCTGGAGGGTGGTGAGGGTACGAATCTCCACGGGGAGATCGTTCCAAAGGGTCGGAGCTACTACTGAAAAGGCTCTCCTCCGCGTAGTTGCCAGTCGACACTGACTGGCAGATGGAACTCGGAGGAGGCCTAATCTGTGAGATCTGATAGGTCGCGAGGAGGTAATTGGCAGGAGGCGGTCTCTCAAATTAGTTCGCTTCATTGGTTCGTGACTCTCCGAGACTCCTTGCCAAGTTTTGCAGATCTCGGCCTGGCAGCTCTCCAAGCCAGATAAGGTCTGTGACTGTAAATCCTCCCTCGAAAGACTTTGCTGGATGTGAATGAGCAGAATTCACAGTCAATTAATAAAAAGGGTTTGCTCCAGGCTCTCGGAAGCCTCAGTCAGAACACATCTCTGCTAAAGCTGTTAAGCCAGAACCAAGCAACCTGTAACGGCGTCAGGACAGCTGATAAATGAACAGGTGTGAGACTGAACAGAAAGGAGGGGAAGTTGGCTGAAATGTGGAACATTGTCCTTTTAATTCTGCAGAAAAGTGCGCAGGGCTGCCAAACACAGCTCAATCTTTTCCAAACTGTACGTCGGCCAACCCTGTTTGACATCTACCAGATGTGTAAGGACGCTGGCGTAAGGCTGGACAGTTGGCGCGATGGGCCTTTGGCAAGTTGAAGAAGGGTGGACTTCAACTCCCAGAATTTCCCAGGCAGCCATTGGCACCGTTTAGGGATAATCAAAAAACATTCCAGACCACCAAGTGTTGGCTGCACAGAACGGCAAATTTGGGGCAATTGGTGGACAAACGGGAAATACAAATTGATCTGGATGTCAACCAAAATGTGGATTTGAATCAGAAGTAGGGAAAACAGGATATTTGCAGCAAGTAGCCAATAAGGGGAAATAAGGAAAGCTGCAAAGATCAGCAGATAGAATAGAATAGAATTCTTTATTGGCCAAGTGTGATTGGACACACAAGGAATTTGTCTTTGGTGCAGATGCTCTCAGTGTACCTCAAAAATAATAAGACCTCCCTGAAAATAAGGCCAAGTGCTTATTTCAGGGGTCAAAATAAAATAAGACCTTGTCTTATTTTCAGGGAAACATGGTAGCAATTGGTTTTTCTACAGTTCTAATTAGCTATTGAAGTCTATATTTGTCTTATTTGGTTGCAGAGCCAAACCAGACAGTTATGGAGGTGCAGTTATGCAGGGGTGAAATCCAGCAGGTTCTGGAGAACCGGTAGCAGAAATTTTGAGTAGTTCGGAGAACTAGTAGTGGAAATTTTGAGAAGTTCAGAGAACCGGTAGCAGAAATTTTGAGTAGTTCAGAGAACTAGTAGTGGAAATTTTGAGGAGTTCAGAGAACCAGTAGCAGAAATTTTGAATAGTTCAGAGAACCGGTAGCAGAAGTTTTGAGTAGTTCAGAGAACTAGTAGTGGAAATTTTAAGGAGTTCAGAGAACCGGTAGCAGAAATTTTGAATAGTTCAGAGAACCGGTAGCAGAAGTTTTGAGTAGTTCAGAGAACTAGTAGTGGAAATTTTGAGGAGTTCAGAGAACCGGTAGCAGAAATTTTGAATAGTTCAGAGAACCGGTAGCAGAAATTTTGAGTAGTTCAGAGAATTGGCAAATACCACTTCTGGCTGGCCCCTGAGTGGGGTGGGAATGGAGATTTTGCAAGGGAAGGATTTGGCACCTTTCCCCTGCCACGGCCACCAATCCACACCCACAGAACCAGTAGTAAAAAAAATTGAATTTCACCACTGTGCAGGTGACAGATTCAATCATTCCTCTGTGGAGGAACTGAATCAGTAGGTCTGATGGATCAACACACCACCCGTGCAGAGAGAAGAGAAAGAGGAACAATCCACCATTTTGATTCTTCTCATCTTAAGAGGGAGAGCTGAGCCGCCGTGCCAAAACATCGTTCTCGCCGTTGCGATGCTCAAACCTTTGAAGGTCTCCAAATGCAACACCGTGAAGTATAATCAAATTTAGAGTCCCCCTCCTGTGCTTCCCCTCTTTTCATCTGCACCCCGCCTTTGGTTCCTGCGGAGAAATGTTTCTAACATCTTTTGCTCCTGTAGATAAACCTTTGGCAAATACTAAAAATTGCTTGAGCATCCCTGCTGGATGCTCAGGTGTTAAAAGCCTCACCCGGGACCTTCTAACAAGCAGCAATCTTGGAGGAACACAATCTCCTGCGGTTGTGCCTGCTCATCTGAAGGGGACCTTTGGAGAGGGAGCCGTGGTTGATTCAGCATTCATGGAACCAGTCCCAAGAAATACTGTGAGAAAGCCGAAGAAGAGACAGAGGAGATGTCATAGATCCAATATTTATTCCACGTCATAGAATCTTAGGACTGAAATGACCTCAGAGATCTTCTAGTCCAACCTTCTACTCAAGGCAGGGGAATGTATACCATCCTAGACAAATGGTTGGCCAATATTTTCTTGAAAACTTCCAGTGACTTCTGGACATTCATTCACTCATTCACTCACCCACCCATCCAACCATCCATCCATCCAACCAACCATCCATCCATAGAATCCTAGGGCTGGAAGGGACCGTGGAGGATTTCTAGCCCAACTTTCCACTCAAGGTAGGAGAACTTGTACCATCCCAGATAAATGGATGTCCAATATTTTTTTGAAAACTTCCAGAGACTTCTGGACCTTCATTCATTTATTCACTCACCCACCCATCCAACCATCCATCCAACCATCCATTCATAGAATCCTAGGACTGGAAGGGACCTTGGATGTCTTCCAGTCCAGCCTTCTGCTCAAGGCAGCAGAACTTATACCATCCCAGACAAATGGATGTCCAATGTTTTCTTGAAAACCTCCAGTGACTTCTGGACATTCATTCATTCACTCACTCACCCACCCACCCATCCAACCAACGAACCAACCAACCATCCATTCATAAAATCCTAGAACTGGAAGGGACCTTGGAGGTCTTCTAACCCAACCTTCCACTCAAGGCAGGAGAACTTATACCATCCCAGACAAATGGTTGTCCAATATTTTCTTGCAAACCTCCAGTGACTTCTGTACATTCATTCATTCACTCACTCACTCACTCATTCATCCATCCATCCATTCAACCAACCAACTATTCATAGAATCCTAAGGCTGGAAGGGACCTTGGAGGCCTGCTAATCCAATCCTCTGCCCACATCAGGAGATCCTGCACCATCCCAGACAAATGGTTGTCCAATATTTTCTTGCAAACCTCCAGTGACTTCTGTACATTCATTCATTCACTCACTCACTCACTCACTCATTCATTCATTCATCCATCCATCCATTCAACCAGCCAACTATTCATAGAATCCTAAGGCTGGAAGGGACCTTGGAGGCCTGCTAATCCAGTCCTCTGCCCACATCAGGAGATCCTGCACCATCCCATACAAATGGTTGTCCAAACTTTTCTTGAGAACCTTCAGCGATAGAGCACCTACAGCTTCAGGAGGCAACTTCAGAATGTCCTGATGGTGAAAACAATTAATCAATGGAATGGCTTCAAGTGATTAATTGTTTTCACACTGTCAGGAAATTCCTCCTTATTTCCTGGTTGGATCTGCTTCTGAAAAGCTTCCACCCATTGCTTCTCCTCCTGCCCTCAAGAACTTTGAAGAATAAATCTAACTTTGGCTTGGGGCCTCATTGAAGATGACAAGCGCTGGGCACCTGCTTAACATAGAACGCAATTCTTTTTCCAAGCTCAATTCTCAAGATCACTTTAGCTGGATTTATTATGGGAAAACGGATGAGGTTAACAAGAATTCTGGCAAATATATTATACCTTATGCAGCAAAATAAATATGAGCCCTTAGAATGAGAACGCTCTACATGGGGCTGCCCCTGAAAAGTGTTTGGAGACTACAACTAGTCCAGAATGCAGCCGTGCGAGCGATATTGGGTGCACCAAGGTACACCCACATTACAACTATCCTCCACGAGATGCACTGGCTTCCTATTGGTCTCCGAGCGCAATTCAAGGTGCTGGTCATTACCTTTAAAGCCCTACATGGCCTAGGACCCGGATATCTGCGAGACTGTCTTCTGCCACATATTTCCCAACAACCGATAAGATCACACAGGGTGGGCCTTCTCTGGGTGCCAGACAATGTCGGCTGGCAACCACCTGGGGGAGGGCCTTCTCTGTAGCTGCTCCGACCCTCTGGAATAAACTGCCCCCAGAGATCCGGACCCTACCCACTCTCATGGCCTTCCGAAAGGCTATTAAGACCTGGCTATTCCGGCAGGCCCCGGGCTGTTGACCTCATGCCTGAGGTCCAGCCCCGATTAGACTGGGTGTATGTTGTGGCTTTCTTTTTTAATCTATCTTTTCTGTGTTTTTAACTTTTCTATTTTTAAATGTATTGTTGTAAGCCACCCGGAGTCCTTCGGGATTGGGCGGCCTATAAATTCATTAAACATCAAACATCAACATTTCTTTAAGTTTTGTTTTTCTTTGAAAACGCTTTGCTTCTCATCCAAGAAGCTTCTTCTTGGATGAGAAGTGAAACGTTTTCAAAGGAAAAACCAAGAAAGTCCAGTGGCCTTCTGGAAAAGCACCTTGGGAACAAGATCTCAAGGTCTTTATGACCCCATAAAAGGACCGGTGTCAGGGTTCCAACGGATGCCCTAATTAAATCATGAGCCTTGAGCCAAGTTTCAAAAGAAATCCAGTTATTTATTAAGAGCTTCATGTTGGCACACACCCGTGAAGCCAACTCTGGCCCCACATAATTTACAGCCCAATTATGACCCTGTTTCGCCCCCTTCCCCCAGGGTGTGTCATAAATCACATTTACCAATGGAGCAATTTCACGGGTTGTAGAGATCACTCCCCTCTGCCACTATAAGTAACCCTGGAAGACAGCCTTGAGAAAGATGTGTCTGGGATATGCTCCTGTTTTTGGCTCCCATGCTGCTTCATCAGCTTCCCATTTCCCTTACCTCTGGCAACTCAGGAGCAGGCCACGGGTGCTTTTCAAGTTGACAACCGGCTCAGTTAAAATGGTGGCGATCGCTCAATTTCTCAACCCTGGCTTGTCCTGTGGGTGCATTTGTCCTTGGTTTGGTAGAAAAAGACGATCTTGCTGAGGCTAAGAAAAATCCAGGCTGATCCACAGGAATTGACTTGTGTCACCTGAGCTCACCTGTAGACCCCCAAGACACCTTCCCCTCTGTTCTTCTGGTCAAAAAGAAGTTGTTTTTATAAATTAAAACCTGAATCCATTTCCTCCGAGTTCATGTTTGAGCAAAGAGCCTCTCCGAAGTGTTGTCTCAGCAGAAGAGGGAGGGAGGGAAAGGAAGAGTTATTAGTAATAGCAATTGGGATATGTTTCCCTAATTAGAGCACAGCAGATCCCGGGTGAGAGAAGAGGCCTAACCTCTCATTAATCTTGCAAATGCAAAGGTGGTGAGTCAGCCAACAGTTTTATCTTTAATAAAAGGTCAGGGTGTGACCCATTGGAGCCGGTTTTAATGACTTCGGAAGGGTGAGCAACGGAGAAGTTCAAGTGATTTCTTTCAGACAATCCATTCAGCAATAAAAGGAAATTGTCCAGGAAAGCAAAAGTGATCAACCTTTTCACTTGGGTCTCTTTAGAGCAATGGTGTCCACCAGTGGTGGGAATTCAATGTTTTTTTACTACTGCTTCTGTGGGTGTTGTGGCCCAGCAGGAGCCATTGGAGCTGCCACCAGACTCCGACAGTGAGGGGCCCTCTGAGTCGGCTCTGGAGGATGTGGAGGACCCTGGACAGGGTTCCGACTCCGAGCAGGGCGCAGAGAGGCTGGTTGACCACCAGGAGGCGCCTGAGCCTTGGACCAGTGGGGAGGAGACAAGGGAGAGTGATCCGGATGCCAGTAGTGAGTTGTTACTGGATGCCCGGCACCGGAGAACTAATAGGCGTCAGGAACAGTCCCTTCATCATCTTGGTTGCTTGGACCCAGTTTCGCATCCCAGCCCTGCAAATTTCCCCGGCATATTTTTCCCCCCTCCCCTTGGGGAAAAAAATGCATCAGATTGCAATCTCTTTTCCATCAAGTCGAATGAGAACCGTCGGAAGAAAAACACAAGAGACGTTTTCGGCATTATGTAAAAGCGCGGGATTAAAACGGCGAGGAAGTGCCTCCACTTACAACGCTGGGTTTTTGCCCGGAGGGCTTTACGTTAAAACGATCTGACGTCGTCTCACCATTTAGAATGGCTCCTTCGCTCCAATTTTCCTCTGACAAATCTCAGGGCTGGCGAAGAAGTGAAGCTGATGCATGTTGCTCGGCTGAGGGGGAAATTCCTTTTGAAAGCTCTGCTGGGGTGGCATGATAGGCAGCGAGGATGGAGGGTCGTCCCCCAGGCTTCTGGGTTAGTTTGTGAACATTCTGCAACCAGGCTAAGTAACAACTACAGGGGAGTTTAGGGGGAAGTCAATGTTCTTCTGCTTATACGGGCTTCGTGTGGTCAGTGGGTCTTGTGATGAGTGAAGAGTACCAAGTTCTCCACCAACACTGTCTCCACCAATTGCATAGATAAGGCCTTCACAGAAAACAAGAGATGGCTTTATACGAACAAATAGCATTGGACTCTTTGGAAACCCATGACCCGTCAAAAGCGCGAACGTCATAAGCGCGCCGACAACACCGCGGTGCTAAAACCGTGATTTCAAAAGCGCGCCGAAAACAGCGCGCTGACAACAGCGCGCCGACAGAAGCGCGATTTCATTTAAGGTAAGATTTACAGTTAGGTTTAGGGTTAGGTTTAGGGTTAGGTTTAGGGTTAGGTTCAGGGTTAGGTTTAGGGTTAGGTTTAGGGTTAGGTTCAGGGTTAGGTTCAGGGTTAGGTTCAGGGTTAGGTTCAGGGTTAGGTTTAGGGTTAGGGTTAGGGTTAGGGTTAGGGTTAGGGTTAGGGTTAGGGTTAGGGTTAGGGTTAGGGTTAGGGTTAGGCTTAAGGTTAGGCTTAAGGTTAGGTTTAGGGTTAGGTTTAGGGTTAGGTTTAGGGTTAGGGTTAGGTTGAGGGTTAGGCTTAGGGTTAGGTTTAGGGTTAGGTTCAGGGTTAGGTTTAGGGTTAGGGTTAGGTTGAGGGTTAGGCTTAGGGTTAGGTTTAGGGTTAGGTTTAGGGTTAGGTTTAGGGTTAGGGTTAGGTTGAGGGTTAGGCTTAAGGTTAGGTTTAGGGTTAGGTTTAGGGTTAGGTTTAGGGTTAGGTTGAGGGTTACGTTACAGCGCGCTTCTGTCGGTGCGCTTTTGTCGGCGCGCTTTAGGGCTAATTAGTCACTCATTCGTCGCGTGGTTTTGTCACCGCGCTTTAGACACCGTGGTTTAGTCAGGCGCGCTTTTGTTGTGCGTGCATTTGTGGTGGAACCTGGAAACCATGTATTTTGCTGGGCATCAAACCAGTAGAAACAATTCACAGTACGGAAGGCAAATTGAAATTTGCTAGTTTTACCGTAGTTGATTTTTGTACTTTTCAGTGGGATTTGCCCACCTGCTATATAAATATCATTATCAGGAGTTACAAGTGTCCCAACTTTATGGAGATCAGCAGGAGGATTAGAGAGTTTGTAAACTTTCTCAGCCTGTGGGCTGTAACATA
>NC_045556.1:5579975-5642475 GCF_009769535.1 Thamnophis elegans | reverse complement strand
CTGTGATTCTCTGATCTTTTTCTGCTTTCGGGCCTGACGTGTTCCCTTCCTCTATTGAAGAACAGGAACTGCCTGCTGCCCGTCCCTAGTTGCATCAAGTCAACTCTGTGATCTCCAGATTAATGTTCCATGAAGCCGCCGCACCAACCCATCGGGGACGAGGCGATGAGAAGAAAAGATGTTCCGCATTAATCTGGACTCAGGTCACCTGGAAAGGAAGATTATACATTCGCCGTGGGATTAAAGCCGCAGCTGCTGAATCGTAAAGGAAGGGCCCGATAAGCAAATATTAATTCTGGCTGTAATAATAGGGGGAACAGATTACTGGAGGATACAGCAGCTCGTTCGAATGAAGCTTCCCTGCTGAAAAAGCCCGTCCTGCAGGGATTCAATATTCAACTCCGCTGAGAATGCTACAATTAAGGCTGCTAAAGTTTCTTTTTTAAAAAAAGGTTTTTATTTATTTTTGTTACATAATAAAACTTCTTTCGTGAACAGAGTGTCGTCCGAATTCCCCCTTTGACATTCCCACCGGAAGAGTTAATTCATTTACATTGTATTTCCATTGTGGTTGGACTAGATCAGTGGTCTCCAACCTTGACAACTTTAAGACCTGTGGACTTCAACTCCCAGAGTTCCTCAGCCAGCAAAGCTCTGAGAGTTGAAGTCCACAGGTCTTAAAGTTGCCAAGGTTGGAGACCACTGGACTCGATGACCTATAAGGTCCCTTCCAACTCTTGTTAATCTTGAAGGGCTTCCTCGTTCCACCATCTCTTACTGTGCAGCTAGTCAGACTGAAACAGAAAAATCTTGAAGGGGAGGGGGGTTTCTAGTCCAACTCTCCCCTCAAGCAGGAGACCCTATGCTATTTCAGACAAATAGCCATCCAATCTTTTTCTTAAGACCTCCAGTGTTGGAGTGCCCAAACAACTTCTGGAGGCAAGTAGTTCCACTGATTAATTGGTCTCACTGCTAGGAAATTTTTCTCCTTAAGTCTAAGTTGCTTCTTTCCTTGATGAGTTTCCATTCGTTGCTTCTTGTCCTGCCTTCTGGTGCTTTGGAGGATAGCTTGACTTCCTCTTCTTTGGGGGAACCCAAGAAATATTGGAAGACTGCTATGATGTCACCCCTAGTCCTCCTCTTCAATAACTGGATTTACCCAGTTCCTGCAACTCACTCACTCACTCACTCTCTCTCTCTCTCTCCCTCCCTCCCTCCCTCTCCCTTTCCCTCTCTCGCCTCTCTCTCTGTCTCTCCCTCCCTGCCTCTCTCTCTTTGTGTCTCTCCCTCTCCCTCTCTCCTTCTCTCTCTTTGTCTCTGTCTCTCCCTATCTCCCACTCCCTTTCTCCTTTTCTCTCTCCCTCCCTAACCCTCTCCCACTCTCTCCTTCTGTCTCTCCCTCCCACCCTCCCTAACCCTCTCCCTTTCCCTCTCTCACCTCTCTCTCTGTCTCTCCCTCCCTGCCTCTCTCTCTTCTCTCTCTTTGTGTCTCTCCCTCTCCCTCCCTCTCCCTCTCTCCTTCTCTCTCTTTGTCTCTGTCTCTCCCTCTCTCCCACTCCCTTTCTCCTTCTCTCTCTCCCTCCCTAACCCTCTCCCACTCTCTCCTTCTCTCTCTCCCTCCCACCCTCCCTAACCCTCTCCCTTTCCCTCTCTCACCTCTCTCTCTGTCTCTCCCTCCCTGCCTCTCTCTCTTCTCTCTCTTTGTGTCTCTCCCTCTCCCCTCCCCTCTCCCCTCTCTCCTTCTCTCTCTTTGTCTCTGTCTCTCCCTCTCTCCCACTCCCTTTCTCCTTCTCTCTCTCCCTCCCTAACCCTCTCCCACTCTCTCCTTCTCTCTCTCCCTCCCACCCTCCCTAACCCTCTCCCTTTCCCTCTCTCACCTCTCTCTCTGTCTCTCCCTCCCTGCCTCTCTCTCTTCTCTCTCTTTGTGTCTCTCCCTCTCCCTCCCTCTCCCTCTCTCCTTCTCTCTCTTTGTCTCTGTCTCTCCCTCCCTAACCCTCTCCCACTCTCTCCTTCTCTCTCTCCCTCCCACCCTCCCTAACCCTCTCCCTTTCCCTCTCTCACCTCTCTCTCTGTCTCTCCCTCCCTGCCTCTCTCTCTTCTCTCTCTTTGTGTCTCTCCCTCTCCCTCCCTCTCCCTCTCTCCTTCTCTCTCTTTGTCTCTGTCTCTCCCTCTCTCCCACTCCCTTTCTCACCCTCTCTCTCTCCCTCCCTTTCTCTCTCTCTCTCTCTCTCTCTCTTTGTCTCTGTCTCTCCCCCCCCCCCTATCTCAAAAATTCAGGGTTGTAGGCTCTTGGTAGATCTGTAGCTGGACTGTCTCAAGCCCGACCCCTACTGGTCCATCCCTGAATTCTGCAGAGGAAGAAAACAGTCTTTGGTGGCCAGGTCGCCAGGAGACTTCGTGGGGGAGAGGGAAAGAACCATATCCTTTCCTCCAATCAGGAAACCTCCAAAAGTCTTAATTTAATGCAAATGAGAAGAATAGGAACAAATGCATCTGCAGGGGGGTCTGGCTCCTTATTGGACAGGTATCACTGCAGAGGGCCCTGATTGGTGATCAGTGAGGAGTCCAATGGACTTGTGATTAAATACGGTGCTATTTCAACTTCTATTTTTTTTTTATTTAAAAAAAAAAAAAAAAAGCCCACGTGAGCCAAGCTGGCAACGAAATCATCAGAGAGAGAAAAAGCAGGAAAATGTTCACCATTTTCTTTGGCTGAAGGAGCTGGTTCGCTGCTATCGGAAAAGAAGATATCGATTGCCGATTTGATTGTGTCTGGTGGGTGGAAACATATGTTTATAAGAACTGCCTTGCTTGGGGCAAGAAAAAAAATCCTTGGGACCAATCTTGTGTTTTACAGCAGCCTGATCGAATTACCTCGGTTTTGTGATGTAAGTGATTGGCCACCGTTAATCCATCAGAATGTCATTTACTGGTGTAGACCAACATTACTACAGTTAAGATAGAATCAAGATCACACCAAGTGTTAATATCCCTTTATAAGACCTTGGTAAGGCCACACTTAGAATATTTGCATCCAGTTTTAGTCGCCACGATGTAAGAAAGTTTTGGAGACTCTAGAAAGAGTTCAGAGAAGAGCAAGGAAGAGGATTAGGGGACTGGAGGCTAAAAGAAATGAAGAACGGTTGCAGGAAGTGTGTATGTGTATCTGCTGAAATGAAAGCTAACTGCTTGTGCTTGCCTGTAACTCTCCTGCCTTGTGTTTACTTGGAGGAACCACCTGTTGGTATTGTACATTTATCCATCTATTCTTATGCATACAAAGAAGTTAACGAATCCTCCGCTGCCTCAGTTGTCTGTGTGCGCTTCTGGATTTGAATTGATGCAAGAAACTCTGACATGGTCCTGCTTTAGCCACGTGGGGTGAAATAGGAGGAGGGAAAATATGTTGGGATATTTTTAGGCAAGGTACAAATGAATACATGGGAATCGTTGTGACACGGTAGGCCTGTGGATGGATTCCAGAGTCCGATGCGGCAGTCCCATTGCTTTTTCATGAGGCATGGGACCCGGATAATCACTCACAACTTTTGCTTCTGCCAAGTTCCCCCCCCCGATTTAATACTTCGCCTCCGTGCTGTGAGAACTGAATCCCAGCCCAGAGGGAATCTCTGGGCCAGAGAAAGCTGGAATCGAGAAATGCAGGGCCGAAAATACAGATCATCTGTAAAAGTGACATTTTTTTTAAAAGCTCCCACACCTCTCTGCTTCGGCACCTGCTAGTCAATTAATAGAAAACCACTGTGGTCAGAGGGAGGGAGGCTAATAATGTCCTATTAATTATTGAATTTAATTTAGTTCTCAAGAAGGGGCCTATCTGGGATCTTGCTTCTGCTGGATTGCAAATGCTGGCCTTTCGTTCGCCAGGTAGCTGTTTTCTTGCATACGCCTTGGCATTCCAGAGCCTAATTCCTCTTCATTCAGCACCAGAGCTTATGAAATATTCAAGGCTGTTGCATGTTAACCATTTGCCTATAAATAAGTTATTTCCACAGTGGGTTGTTTGTATAGTCCAGCACATAACGGGAACTGTTCCCAGCTCTGAGAAAATGCTTCCTTGTCTCCCCTTTGCCCCTCGTGAATATCTGCCACAAGGGGTATTTGGGGATGGAAGATGCTCTAAGGCCCGTGTGTCACCAACCTTTCAGATGTCAGGAACCACGACATTCGTAATTTTAAATCCAGCGGATCTGAGGGCATTAGGATCTGCAGACTGAAGGAATTTGCTTAACGACTGCCTTCATAACTGCTTTGTTGATTGAACATTTGTGGCATTCAAGGGAGGTGAACTTGGATTGTTTGTGGCTACGTAGAGATTCCAGGCTGTTCCCTCTTTTAACTCCGTCCCCAGTCCTGCCACTCCTTCTCTGACAGCACCAAGTGATAGAACCAAAACAAATAAACCTTTGCACCATTCAATCAATGATATTAATCACCATTACTTAGAATAACAGAGTTGGAAGGGGCCTGGAAGGTCTTCTAGTCCAACTCCCTGCTTAGGCAGGAAACCCTACACAACTTCACACAAATGGTTGTCCATGCTCTCCTTAAAAACTTCCACTGTTGGAGCACCCACAACCTCTGGAGGCAATTTGTTCCACTGATTGTCCTCACCGTCAGGAAATTTCTCCTTAGTTCTAGGTTGCTTCACTCCTTGATTAGATACTACCCATTGCAATTGAGATGATTGCTTTGAACCTCAGATAAACAGTGTCCTCAGGTTCTTCTCTTTTTTTTTTTACTCCTGAACCAGGGTGAAATCCAGCAGGTTCAGACAGGTTCTGGCAACGGAAATTTTGAGTAATTCGGAGAACTGGCAGCAGAAATTTTGAGTAGTTCGGAGAACTGGTAGCGGAAATTTTGAGTAGTTAGGAGAACTGGTAGTGGAAATTTTGAGTAGTTCGGAGAACTGGTAGCAGAAATTTTGAGTAGTTCGAAGAACTGGCAATGGAAATTTTGAGTAGTTCGGAGAACTGGTAGCGGAAATTTTGAGTAGTTCAGAGAACTGGTAGTGGAAATTTTGAGTAGTTCGAAGAACTGGCAACGGAAATTTTGAGTAATTCGGAGAACTGGTAGCGGAAATTTTGAGTAGTTCGAAGAACTGGTAGCGGAAATTTTGAGTAGTTCGGAGAACTGGTAGGGGAAATTTTGAGTAGTTCGGAGAACTGGTAGCAGAAATTTTGAGTAGTTCGGAGAACTGGTAGCGGAAATTTTGAGTAGTTCGGAGAACCAGGAAATGCTACCTCTGGCTGGCCCCAGAGTGTGGTGAGAATGTAGATTTTGCAGTATCCTCCCTCTGTCATGCACACCAAGCCATGCCCACCAAGCCACACCACGCTCACTAAGCCATGCCCACAGAACCAGTAGTAAAAAAAATTGAATGCCACCACTGTCCTGAACTTAGAAATCTTGAGGAAAGGACGCCATGGGTACTTCTATCCTCATCTTTTCGGGAGTCTTAGCAACTACGGGATTTGTAAAACAGAATCACGTCTTTGCAGACTGGCTAGTAATTGGCACCTCTGGAGCAAACCTGTTTGAGGCCTGTTGCGGCTAATAAATCACACGGCGCCCGAGGGAAAGGCCTCCTGCTGACTGGTCAGCAGCTCTCAGCAAGGAGCAGGAACCTTTCCTTGTACGGAAAAGGTCACTGCTAAAAAGTTTCCATCACAAGTCTCCCAGAAACAGCGGCGGCCGACAGGCCCAGCGCTTGGAAGCACGTACGATATCTAGAGTCAGTCAAGAGCCGCTGAGCCGTGTGAAAGAAATATTTCTGGAGACTGAACTAATGACGACAAGGCAGCTTGGAAGGAAAGCCCTCAGTGCAAAGGGGTTGCCGGTAGGAACCCAACGTTAAAAAAACAACTGGTCATAGCAGCCCACAGGTCAGCTACGACTCAATTCCCCGTGTCTAAGTAAGAATTCGGCAAGGGAAGGTGGGCAGTTCTGAGTGAGATCATCGATATCTTTGGAATTGTTTTTACTGAGACTTCGGGGACACCTGGAAAAATAACGCATCTTTCCCTGTTCTGACCCCATTCGTCCCACACCAACACGCTCCGAGCCAAAGATAACTTACGGCATTTAATTAACAGACAGACAGGTCCTTGGCAGCAAACCGGCACAGACAAGCTTGGGCAGCAATCCAGCACAGATAAGCAATCCAACCTGCCAAGCTCACAATAATGTTCTCCAACATTAGTTCCTGCGTTGACTTCTGCAAGAGGGGTGTGTGCAGAAGCAGACCTTTTATAGTCTGGAGAGGAGCCTAATGACCACCAGCTGAGTACAATTACCTCCTGTAACTGCGCAACTGTTCCTGACGCCTATTAGCTCTCCGGTGCCGGGCATCCAGGAACAACTCATTGCTGACGACAGGATCGCACTCCCTTGTCTCCTCCCCACTGGTCCAAGGCTCAGGCGCCTCCTGCTGGGCCACAACAGAAACCCTTCTGAGATGCATGGGTAACCTGACCTTAATTAGAATTCATGCCGCAATTTTCCTGAGCACATCATACATGGATGATCTCATCATGAATCGAGCAGTGAGAGGTGTTTATGGAGGCTCTCAATCAACCAGGTCATGGCTGTCCCAAAGGTGCTTTCAGCCTTCCATCCTTCCGAGGTGGGTAAAATGAGGACCCGGATTGTTGTTGGGGGCAATATGCTGACTCTGTAAACCGCTTAGAGAGGGCTGAAAGCCCTATGAAGCGGTATATAAGTCTAACTGCTATTGCTATTGCTATTGCTTTTCCCTGGTGGACCTCCTTGGCTTTTCTCCTTGAAAATGTTTTCCTTCTCATCCAACAAGCCTTCTTTACAACAGCACTTATGGGACAAAGAGTGGGGAGCTTCTGAACTGAATGGCCACGGCCTGGCTCTCCAGTGTTGTGATCTTTTGTCGGCAATTGTAGTTGGTATCTTCAGAGGCAGAAGGAAGAGGCCAGCCACGGTTGCTAGTGAAATGTCAAGACACTTGAGAAGTAGTCCAGGAGTCGTTCATCCAGAAAGCTTATCCATGCTCGATTGATACCAGCTGTGGGAGGCCACGCCAGTTTATTGATCTCGTAATGCTTTGAGTGATTTTGAGGGGGACATGGTTGAGGAACCTGCATCCCACCAGATGTTGCCGAGCTGCAGCTCAAGAGCCCTCAGGTCATGTTGAAGGAAAGGAAGTGCGGCAGCTTCACCGTGTCTATAAAGGACCATTGCGCTTTATGGCGGAGACAAGATGTGCTCCTTCGCATACATCCGACTTGTAGGCTTGAAAGGAAGGCAAAAGACAGAGTAAAGATGATGCAGGCAGTTCTTTATTTCTTTAACAACTGTTCAAAACTACAATGGGACTGGGGGGGAAAAAGACTCACGATCTGTCCTCGTACTTCTGGCCATCACTGCATCCTTACAGTCTCACGATTTTGGCCCTTGCAATTGTCACACATTAATGACGGTTGCAGCATCCTGTAGACAGGAATTCTCCATGTGCGACTTTCCCAGCTGGCTTCTGACAAGCAAAGTCAATGGGGGAGCTTACAAGTCACGATTGTGACTTACAAGTCATCGTCAGCTCTTCCTCTTCCTCCTCTTCCTCCTCCTCCCCTCTTCCTCCTCTTCCCCTCTTCCTCCTCCTCTTCCTTCTCCTTCTTCTTCTATATCCATCATCTGACATTGGTGATCATGTTGGCAATCCTCTTTTTATCAACAGCCAGACGAAAAAGGCCTGCTGAGTTTTGTCTAAACTGGTCCCTTAGATTTTGAAGCCATGAGGTTCTTCTTCTGCCTGGACCTTCCTTTGCCTTCAATCTTCCCCTGGAGGATTAAGGGAAGTGTTGTGGCCCAGCAGGTGCCGTTGGAGCTGCCACCAGACTCCGACAGTGAGGGGCTCTATGAGTCGGCTCTGGAGGATGTGGAGGACCCTGGACAGGGTTCCGACTCCGAGCAGGGTGCAGAGAGGCTGGTAGGCCACCAGGAAGCATCTGAGCCTTGGACCAGTGGGGAGGAGACAATGGAGAGTGATCCGGATGCCAGCAGTGAGTTGTTCCTGGATTCCTGGCACCGAAGAGCTAATAGGCTTCAGGAACAGTTACGCAGTTACAGGAGGTAATTGCACTCAGCTGGTGGTCATTAGGCTCCTCTCCAGACTATAAAAAGACTGCTTGTGCACACGGCCCTCTTGCAGAAGTCAACGCATTGACTAAAAGTTGGAGAACTTTTGTAACTAGCTTGGCAGGCTGGATTGCTGCCAAGGTTTGTCTGAGTTGCTGCTAAGGTCCTTATCTGGTTTTTATGCTTGGCTTTCAGCCACCGAGGTTTTGGTTTCTTGCTAATAAAGTACATTCCAGTTAAGCTTGTGTCGGCATTCATTACTGGACGGAGGAGGGGGGCAGAACACACCCTTAGTCCTTTTTTCATTATACTAAACATACTCTATGCTAACGAGGATATTTTGCATTGCCAGGGGTAGAAACGAACCAGAACTTTCAATCTGCTTGATAAAAACACCATCGCTCTTCTTCTTGAAGAGTCAAAACAGCCCGAGTGCCTTGTTTTCCTCGGTCCAGCTGGACTGGCATCTGCAAAAGCCAGATGTCTTCCCCACAGGGGTGGCTCAAGTAGACAAGACAAAGCAGGAGGACCCATCATTGAGAGGCCAACGGAATCCTCTCCTTGCCTCCATCGAAAGAACCGGGTTCAACTCAAGGCGAATCTCGCCCACCAGCCCGGCAAGCTTCTGTTTTCTACCACTGCCTGTCGCAGGGAATGTGTGAGACTGGGGGAGGGGGGCTTGTTTTCCATTATTGCTCTCACAGTGTATTCTCCGCTGCATTAACCTGATAAAGTGGAGGAGCCAAAGAGATAAAATGTGGCAGGATCTAAATAGCTTTGTTCTGCTACTTGGTGTGCTCATTAGAGCAGGCTATGGATTTCTCCCCGTCACACGGGGTATGTATCTTTCCAGTGACTTTCCCTAACTCTTGATGAATCTGTAGCATCCTCTTTTATTGCCCCAAAGTTTAGGCAAACATGACTTGCGGAAGTAACGAGGCAGCCAGCCGGCTCTGCATCTGAGATCAAACCAGGCGGCAATCAGGATTCAGGGCCATTTAAAGCCACGCATTTATTTGGATTTTTTTAAATTAAAAAAAAACATTATTTAGCAATAGCAATAGCAGTTAGACTTATATACCGCTTCATAGGGCTTTCAGCCCTCTCTAAGCGGTTTACAGAGTCAGCATATCGCCCCCAACAACAATCTGGGTCCTCATTTTACCCACCTCGGAAGGATGGAAGGCTGAGTCAACCCTGAGCCGGTGAGATTTGAACAGCCGAACTGCAGAACTGCAGTCAGCTGAAGTAGCCTGCAGTGCTGCATTTAACCACTGCGCCACCTCGGCTCTTTGGCTTCTGATTCGGCAGCCTCGGTGATGTGGACCGTAGATCCCCAAAGCCCTCAGGCTAAAAGAAACTTCTCAGTTTTGGAGATCACAGTTCCCGTCCCATCCTAAGATAATCGTTGTTTAATTGTCTTGTCTTCCTAGATTTTTTTTTTCTATGACTCTTGAATGTCCCAGGCAGAGAATGGCATCTCTCAAATTCATCCGGAAAGATGGGGGAATTGTAGGAGAGGAATAGGCAAAGCTGGATGGCAGAGTGAAATGAGTCATCAGCTTAGAATCGTTACATGCTCACAAACAGCCTGAATGCAACGCCTCTTGAATTCCGTAGACCCATCTCCGGAGCCAATTTAATGTTGAACTTCAGTTAACTAGAGTCTTGCCATGTATAAAGGTAAAGGTTCCCCTTATTCGTATGTGCTAGTTGTTCCCAACTCTAAGGGACGGTGCTCATCTCCATTTCGAAGCCGAAGAGCCAGCGCTGTCCGAAGACGTCTCCGTGGTCATGTGGCCAGCATGATTAAACGCCGAAGGCAGACGGAACGCTGTTACCTTCCCACCAAAGTTGGTTCCTATTTTTCCACTTGCATTTTTTACGTGCTTTTGAACTGCTAGGTTGGCAGAAGGTGGGACAAGTCACGGGAGCTCACTCCATTACGCGGCGCTAGGGATTCGAACCGCCGAACTGCCGACAGGGCTATCTGGATTTTACTTTAGAAGAGATTGGACCCAAGGAAAGGCGCTGCAGCACACTGCTAGTTAAATCCTCTCTCTCCAGGAAGAAGGCCATCCGGTTTCAGCTTGTCTGAACTCTCCATGATGGTAAGAAGGAGAAGAAGTGTGAAATAATACCGTGTGCTTTTCAGTCGAGAGACAACAGTGTGAACTGGTTCAAACCGGCTGAATCTCACCCCTGCCCCTAGTCCTTCTTTTCAATAGCAATAGCAATAGCAGTTAGACTTATATACCGCTTCATAGGGCTTTCAGCCCTCTCTAAGCGGTTTACAGAGTCAGCATATTGCCCCCAACAACAATCCGGGTCCTCATTTTACCCACCTCGGAAGGATGGAAGGCTGAGTCAACCCTGAGCCGGTGAGATTTGAACAGCCGAACTGCAGAACTGCAGTCAGCTGAAGTAGCCTGCAGTGCTGCATTTAACCACTGCGCCACCTCGGCTCTTTTTATACCCATTTCCTGCAACCATTCTCCATAGAAAAATTCTGGGGTGTGTTTTCCAAATAGAACCCCTCTGTTTTCATTTTTTTTTAAATACTGGCCTAAAGAAATAACATCAAAAGATTACGAAATGCCCAACGCTTCCATCTTGCATGTTAACATTTGGGAATAAAGTCAGTTTAATTCAATAAAGTCAATGCATTTTCTGGGGAAATACACGCATGATTGTTAAATTAATTCGCCTACATTTTCCTTTAAGCTTGCCGTAGACAAAAAAAAAGACATTTGTCTAATATTTCAGGGCCATCTTACTCACTTTGTACAAGGGGAATGCCACTCGGTGGCTTTATTTAAGACTTCAAAGGAAAAACACAATTTAAAGTCGGGAAAGATGGAACTGGAGTAGTGCATCGGCCCTTTTCTAAGAGATAATTCTCCGTGAAATTGTTCGAGGCGACCGTGTCTGGAGAATTAACTCCATCAAGGAAGAAGTGGAGAAAATTCATGTTTGGTTTTCTTTTAATCTTTTCTTTTTTTTTAAGAGCCAGGTCAGAAAAAATATATATATATTTTGATTACGGAAAGGTCTTTAGAAGGACAAACAGGTGATGAGCTATTTTCTCAGCCAAGATAAGACTCAAAAGACATGGCAAAGAAATAACTTGTTTGAATTTCAACCCACCAACTCGGATGGAGGCCAGGAGGAGAAGCCAAAGGATCTTCATTTCGTGACGTTTTTTTTCCTCATCTTTTTTTAGAACGGGGAAGATTCATGGCCTCTATTAGCTAATTCCAGTCAGACATTCTGATAATCTCCTGTAAATTACTTTTGAGTTTTACCTCCGGCTGATTGATCTATTTTTGAAGTCCAACCTTTTTTGGGGGAAAGTTTGTCTTCTTTGAAAGAAAACTTACCCTGGGACCCTTCATCTTCCCCTACTAATGCCTCTTCTCTGGATATCATTTTCAATTCGCCTGAAAAGCACACCTCCGTGCCTGTAGGATAATTGCAGATTTCGCTTTGAAGCAGGCAATTTTAATCATGCGTCTTCGGGGAAGGGAAATTGAAGGTTTGCCTCCCTGCGTGATTCAGATCTGTCATGGGGAGGCCCCGGATAGTTATCAACAACTTTTTTTAAGAAAAGGGGACAATTCTCTTCAAAGGACCCCTTGGGTCTCATTTGATTTCATAGCAAATCACCTTTCTTTAAATTATGACTGGGCCTTCTCTCTTTTCTCTCTCTCTCTCTCTCTCTCTCTCTCTCTCTCTCTCTCTTTCTCTCTTTCTTTCCCTCTACATTCTCCCCTCTCTCTCCTCTCTCTCTCCTCTCTCCTTTCTTTCTCTCTCTCCATTCTCTCATCTCTCTCTCTCCTTCTCTCTTTCTTTCCTTCTACATTCTCCTCTCTGTCCTTCTCTGTCCTTCTCTCCTTCTCTCTCTCTCTCCTTTCTTTCTCTCTCTCCATTCTCTCTCTCCTCTCCTTTCTTTCTCTCTCTCCCTCTCTCCTCTCTCTCCACCTCTCTCCCCTTCTCTCTCTCATTTCTTTCTCTCTCTCTCCATTCTCTCTTTCTCTCTCTCTCCTTCTTTCTTTTCCTCTACATTCTCCCCTTTCTCTCCTTCTCTCTCTGTACTTCTTTCTTTCATTCTCCATTCTCTCTCCTCTCTCTCCTTTCTTTTTCTCTCTCTAACTCCATTCTCTCTTTCCTTCTCTCTCCTTCTCTTTTTTCTCTCTCCATTCTCTCTTTCCTCTCTCTACTTCTCTTTCTCTCTTCCTCTCTCTCTCCTTCTCTCTTTCTTTCCCTCTACATTCTCCTCTCTCTCCTTCTCTCTCTCCCCTTTCTTTCTCTCTCTCTCGTCTCTCTCTCCTTCTCTCTTCTTCTCTCCTCTTTCTTTCTCTCTCCATTCTCTCTCTCCTCTCTCTCCTTCTCTCTCTCCCCTTTCTTTCTCTCTCTCTCGTCTCTCTCTCCTTCTCTCTTCTTCTCTCCTCTTTCTTTCTCTCTCCATTCTCTCTCTCCTCTCTCTCCTTCTCTCTCTCTCCCTCCCTCCTCTCTCTCCACCTCTCTCCCCTCCTCTCTCCTTTCTTTCTCTCTCTCTCCCCTTCTCTCCTTCTCTCTCTCCTTTCCTTCCTTCTACATTCTCCCCTCTCTCTCCTTCTCTCTCCTTCTCTCCTTCTCTCTCTCTACTTCTCTTTCTTTCTTTCTTTCTTTCTCCATTCTCTCTCTCCTCTCTTCTTCTCTCTCTCCTTTTTTCTCTCTCTCCATTCTCTCTCTTTCCTTCTCTCTCCTTCTCTCCTCTTTCTTTCTCTCCATTCTCTCTCTCCTCTCTCTACTTCTCTCTCTCTTCTTCTCTCTTTCTCTCTCTCTCCCTCCCTCCCTCCTCTCTCTCCACCTCTCTCCCCTTCTCTCTCTCTCTCTCCACCTCTCTCTCTCATCTCCCATGCCTGATTGAGTTTAATCATAGCCAGAGAACTTCATCTATTTTTAGCTTTTATCTGCTTTTGATTCCTCTGATCAAAAACAACGTTAAGGTATTTAATTATATTCTGCTTTAAAGTCCAAACACCACCCTCATCAGTGCTTTGCGGGCCAACTCAATCATTATTTCATCCTCTGCCTAGCCAATTTGATAGGATCATCTCCAACCTCTTTCAAGTCTAGGTTACTGTAAGTAAGTATGCCATTTTAAAAAAAAATACAGTTACTTGCAGGAAATCATATCCCTTCTGATGTCGAAGAGCAGAAAAAAACCTGAAAATATTTTGATTTATTTGAAGTTGTCGTTGAAAATGGCAAGGCTGTTGAATCGTACCTTTTTTTTTAACCTGCTGGTAAACACCTGGGAAGGTGTCCCCAGGGCTTGGCAACCTCTCTTCTTGAAGAAAAGCAGGCACTGTCACAGCCAGCCAGATGTTCAGACTGGATTTGGCATTTTTTATCCATCCATCGAGTCCTTCCCAAGGGTCTCAGATAGGCAGGTGTTTATTTTTTGACGTTATTAAAAAGTGCCGTCCGCAGGAGGTAAGCTGTTCTGAGTAAAGCTGCCTTTTGCAATTGACCGATGGAGATTTCGTCAATGCCAGTGAGGTTCAAGGAATGATTATACTTTTTTTTTTTTTTAAAGAAAAAACTTTCAGTCCTCCAAATGATTGTAAAAAGCAGGATCACCAGTGGTGGGTTCCTACCGGTTCGGCCCGGTTCAGCTGAACCGGGAATGGTTTAGCAGCCAGGGGTCGTTGGAACTGGCAGCGGCCCAGGCCTGCCACGCCCCCCCCCCCCCGAACTGGTTCTTTGTGTAGTGCTATAGGCAGCACCAGAGGTGGGTTCCTACCAGTTTGCACCAGTTCGGTAGAACCGGTTCGTCAAATCTACCGAACCGGTTAGAAGAGGTTCCACCAGTGGACCCGGAAAGCAGGCCACACCTACAGAAGAGGTTCCAAAAATTTTTGAAACCCACCACTGACACACACACAGAGAGAGAGAGACTCACACACACAGACTCACAGAGAGAGAGAAAGAGAAAGAAAGGAAGAAATAAAGAAAAAAAGGAAAAAGTGAGAGAGAGATGAAAGAAAAAAAGGAAAAAGGGACAGAGAGACAAAAGGAAGAAGAGAGAGAGAGAGAGAGAGAGAGAGAGAGAGAGAGAGAACACATGGCCAGCAAGCCGCTCCCATCAGGTCACATGGCCGGCAAGCCACTCCCACAAAGGAGGCCACACCCAACAGAGTAGGTTCGAAAAAAATTTGAAACCCACCACTGGGCAGCACCAACTTATTTTTGGCTTCTGTGCATGCGCAGAACAATTTTTATGGTATGTGCATGCGTGCAAAGTATGGGCAAAGCACAGCCTGCCCGTGAGCAATAGCAATAGCAGTTAGACTTATATACCGCTTCATAGGGCTTTCAGCCCTCTCTAAGCAGTTTACAGAGTCAGCATATTGCCCCCAACAACAATCCGGGTCCTCATTTTACCCACCTCGGAAGGATGGAAGGCTGAGTCAACTCTGAGCCGGTGAGATTTGAACAGCCGAACTGCTGAACTGCAGTCAGCTGAAGTAGCCTGCAGTCTGCATTTAACCACTGCGCCACCTCGGCTCTTAAACCATCAGTAACCAGCTTCCGGGACCCACCCCTGAGGATCACTCACATAAAACTTGGACTTGATTTGAGCTTATTCATTGGGGCTTGGATACATGCTTATTTTATTTTCTGCATGTGTGTGTGAGTGTGTGTGTGTGTGTGTGTGCGTGTAAACCCAATTGTCTGCCTGTGTCTGGTTCTCCAAAGCAGAGGGGCCACCCTTGATAATCGGTTAGTTTTTCTCCCTTCCAACACAGTTAAGGAAAATGCCTAGAACGAGATCTTGCCAAAACGGGTAAAATAGAAAGAGTAAAGTCACAGCAACCAGCCAAATCATGCAGAAAGTGAAATTGGGGTGGTTTTATTGTTTATCGACAGTCACATCGTAATCATATTCCGCTCGATAGATATTTATGCCTGTAATTTTTGACGCCGTGCTCATTTATAACAGAAACAAGAGGGGGAGAAGAAGCGGATAATAATAGGGGGATAATATCCCATAATAAAGGCAGGATGAAAACATAATAAAGAGGCAGGAGATGTAAACATCCAAACAATAAACAGGCGTAGCTTTGTGGCGCTGATAAGAACTTGATTTGAGAGAGAAATTTGAGAGCGGGGGGAACGGAGAGGGAGCACTGTGGCCGAATTTGAGAGCTTTGACCTGTGCAAAGAAGCTTATTTGCCCGCCCCAAAAAATACAAATCATCAAGGACAGATACACCCCGACTTACGCTCCCAATTGAGCCCAGCATTTCTGTTGTTAAGTGAGACGTTTCTTAAGTGAGTTTTGCCCCGTTTTACAACCTTTCTAACCCAGCGAATCACTGTGGTCGCTGAAGTTAGTGAGCCGGTTATTAAGTGAGCCGAGCTATCTTTTAAATCTAAAAAGATGATTTATTTTATTTTTAAAAAAAGATTAAACATCGAATGAAAAAGAGGCCGGGAAATCCTTACAATTTCCAAGAGGAGGGAACATTGAAGATCCTTCAGATGTCATGGAATATTTATTGCGTCATTCTTGCTTTCTGGGTATTTTCCCCATTGAGGTGGGATTTCAGCCTCGTTTAAGGGAGCCTCTCCAGGAAAAAAAAAAAAACCCAGGAAGTGAGGACCAAACGGCCAGAAGGGAGTTGACAAGAGAACCAAAGGAGAATTCTAGAATCTTGCTCTTCCAACTGCCATCCTCTTCCTTCCGGTTGGGGCGAAGGAGGCATTTACACCCTGCAGCCCTTGAGTGGAGGAAGAGGAAAATTAAAGGCCGGGAGAAAGGAGGAAGGAGAAGAGAGAGGGAGGTACTGCTCGAAGGAGAAGCTGACCAAGAAGGCAGTCATCCTGGCTTGGACTACATGTTACGGAGGCATGGTGAAGAGGCGGTACCTGTGGTGGAGTTTGCTATGGCAACTTAGGATGAAGTTGCCGCTGCCTTTCCTAGGCCGCAAAATGCACCAGGGGATGGCTCTGGGTCCCAATGACGATGCCACGAGAAGGAACGGTGAAGTGTCCCATCTCCGAAAGCCTCTGTAGGTCAGTGTCCCCCCCACCCCCTGCCAAGGAGGGCCCCGTGAAGGAAAACCCTCAAAAGTCGGATATCAATCTTCTCAGGTAGACCAGGCAAGACTGGATGAGCTCGTTCTATTTTGCAACATCCAATCTGGGACCAGAAGTTTTGCCTTCCACGCTTTTGAAAGCTCATCCTCGGGGAATTTGCCTCTAGCAGAATGTGCGCGGTTCCGGGTGTGGCATTTACAGTGTCTGTTGGTAGCTTTTGGGGGGGGGGGTGTTGATTGGGGTGTGTTGATGGTTTGTGCCGCCCAGCCCTCGCTTTCCAAGCACTTGAGAAGCTGGTGATAAATCAGCACTCCTGTTGAATGACCAGTGGCCCGTTTCCAGTGGTGGGTTTCAAAAAATTTTTGAACCTACTCTGTGGGTGTGGCCTCCTTTGTGGGAGTGGCTTGCCAGCCATGTGTTTTTTCTCTCTCTCTCTCTCTTTCTCTCTCTCTCTCTCTCTCTTTCCTTCCTTCCTTTTGTCTCTCTGCCCCTTTTTCCTTTTTTCCTTTCATCTCTCTCTCACTTTTTCTTTCTTTTTTTATTTCTTTCTTTCTTCCTTTCTTTCTTCCTTTCTTTCTCCTTCTCTCTCTGTGTGAGCCTGTCTGTGTTTGTGTGTGTGTGTGTGTGTGTGTGTGTGTCTGTGTGTGTGTGTGTGTGTGTTGGGTTTCAAATGTATTTCGAACCTACTCTGTGGGTGTGGCCTCCTTTGTGGGAGTGGCTTGCCAGCCATGTGTTCTCTCTCTCTCTCTCTCTCTCTCTCTCTCTCTCTCTTTCCTTTCTTCCTTTTGTCTCTCTGTCCCTTTTTCCTTTTTTCCTTTCATCTCTTTCTCACTTTTTCTTTTTTCTTTTTTTATTTCTTTCTTTCTTCCTTTCTTTCTCTTTCTCTTTCTCTCTCTGTGTGAGTCTGTCTGTCTGTCTGTCTGTCTCTCTCTCTTTGTGTGTGTGTGTGTGTGTGTGTGTGTATGTGTGTGTGTGTGTGTGTGTGTCAGTGGTGGGTTTCAAAAACTTTTGGAACCTCTTCTGTGGGTGTGGCCTGCTTTCCGGGTCCACTGGTGAAACCTCTTCTAACCAGTTCGGTAGATTTGACGAACCGGTTCTACCGAACTGGTGCAAACTGGTAGGAACCCACCTCTGCCCGTTTCCCAGACTTCGATCACTTGCCTGGCTATTTTTGTGCCTGTTCATCCGACAATCATAGTTCCATTTTATTGAAAGACGACATAAAGAGGATCTTGCCAGTCCCGCATAAATCTCCCCCACTGTCTTTTTTTTTTACAGCCTGAGAAGTTAGGGAGTGACTGGTCCTCAGGTTATGACCATTGCAGCATCCCCATTGTCATAGGGTCAAAATTCAGGCATTTAGCAAGCGGGATGTAGCGATGATGAATCCTGGGTTCGTGTGACCACCATCTGCTGCCTTCCCAACTGGATTTCCACAAAGCCAGATTTGATCATGATTGTGTGATTGGCTTAATGGCCATGGTAAAAAAAAAAAACCAAGGTTCCAAAACTGGGTGTGATTTCAAACAGTCCGTCAAGAGTTTGTTGCAGAAAAATCAGATCCAGAAAGCACACACGGATAACTGATTCAGCTGGATTCGTTAACTTCTTTATATACATATTAACATATGAAGATGTGCTACAATACCAGTATAGGTTTTCTCCAACGTGGTAGTAGCTACAAGCAAACGCAGGCAGCAGTACGGCAGAGAGGAGTTTTCAGTTCAGAGCAGACAGAGACAAGACTAGTTTCAGTTCTCACCACAGTCTCAGACCGGTTTAAGCTCCTCCCTGGCTGACTTAGCTGCCATGCCTATTCATTGGCTGACCTTGTTCCCATGTCTCTCCCAGTCATGAATATTCTAACAACAGTCCCTAAGGGAACTATTGTCAGGCTATTTTATACAGTGGACATGCCATCCTGAAGGCCTAACTGGACCACATCTAATCAAAGTCACAGGATGCAGGCAGGTGTCCGGAGCAAGAGGTTAAGGGATGGTATTCAGGCAGAAGTCTGTCAGATGGAAAGATAGACCCACTCACTCTGCCCGTGGAACTGATCTACCCAGAGTTGTAACTTAGCTCGTGGTTGTCCTCTCTTGCAGTTTCCATTCCAGGTTCTCAGAGGAGATGGATTTCCCAACATTCAACCAAGAGATGCCAGACAAGTTTGGTTCTAGCCAGCTGCCGGATGAGCCATGGAGCCTGATGTTCCCCCTCTGCATTCAACCCAGTCAATAAACAGCATGTTTGCTTATATTGGAAGCGTGTGTTGGCTAACCGTATCATGGCCGATAAGGCAATGAGGTCATCTCAACAAAGCTGTTCAAGAGGATGTTGCCAAGGCAACAGTGAGCTCTAGTCCCGTCTTGGGCATGGAAGATGGCTGGGTAACTTTGGGTCATTCACCAGGAGATGGGGAGTTCTAGTCCCGCCTTAGGCATGAAAGCTGGCTGGATAACTTTGGGGCAATCAATAGGAGACAGGGAGTTCTAGTCCCGCCTTAGGCATGAAAACCAGCTAGAGAACTTTGGGCCAGTCCCCAGGATTTCGTGAGCTCTAGTTCCACCTTAGGCACCAAGTCCAGCTGAGTAACTTGGGGCAATCACCAGTCGACAGGGAGTTCTAGTCCTGCCTTAGGCATGAAAGCTGTCTGGATACCTTTGGGCCAGTCCACAGGACGTGGTGAGTTCTAGTCCCATCTTAGGCATGAAAGCCAGCTGGGTGGCTTTGAGTGAATCACCGGGCGATAGTGAGTTCTAGTCCCATCTCAGACATGAAAGCCATGGATACCTTTGGGTCAGTCCCCCATCTCTCAGCCCAACCCACCTTACGCCTTCTTGTTGTGGGGAAAAGAGGAAGAGGAAGAAATACCATGCACATTCTCCATCTTAACTTAAAGGTAAAGGTAAAGGTTCCCCTCCCACTTACGTGCTAGTGGTTCGTGACTCTAGGGGACAGTGCTCATCTCCATTTCAAAGCCGAAGAGCCAGCCCTGTCCAAAGACGTCTCCATGGTCATGTGGCCGGCATGACTCAACTCCGAAGGCCCATGGAACACCGTTCCCTTCCCACCAAAGGTGGTTCCTATTTTTCTACTTGCATTTTTTACCTGCTTTCGAACTGCTACATTAGCAGAAGCTGGGACAAGTCACGGGAGCTCACTCCGTTACGCGGCGCTAGGGATTCGAACCACCGAACTGCCGACCTTTCCAATCGACAAGCTCAGCGTCTTAGCCACTGAGCTGCCACGTCCCTTATAATATGAGTTATCCCTTCTAATACTCCCTTATGAGTCACTTATAAAGTAATAAAAGTTTGGGTTTTTTTTTTAAAAAAAAAGTCCTTTTAAAAATTGAGACGGCTGTTAGTTATTCATTTCGATCACGTCCTTGTAAGCCACTGCCAGGAGAAAATCAAACAGGAAGCCCCTGAAGGACCAGAGGAAGTGGTAGGGTAGCTTTGGAAAACTTATTGACTATCTGCAATCTCTTCCCACGGAGCATTATCTTCTTGGGTGTATTGCTCACCCCTTCTGCAATCAGGAGCAACCTTGTATTTTTCACAACGAGCTGAGTGGTGCCGGGGGGGGGGGGGGGGGGGGGAGAGACAGAGAGAGAGACAGAGAGACAGAGAGACAGAGACAGAGAGAGAAACAGAGAGAGAGACAGACAGAGAGAGACAGAGAGACAGAGACAGAGAGAGACAGAGACAGAGACAGAGAGACTTCAACTCCACAAGTCTTAAAGTTGCCAAGTGTGAAGACCTCTGGTCTAATCCGGTGTGTTTCAAACTTTGACATGTTCTGGCCGGGGAATTCTGGGAGTTAAAAGCCCACAACAACTCTTAAAAGTTATTAATCAGTGGAACAGCTTTGCCTTCAGAAGTTGTGGCTGCTTCATCATCGTTGGAGGTTTTTAAGAAGAGACTGGACAGTTACTTGTCTCAAATTGTATAAGTTCAGGATCCTGCTTGAGCAGGGAGTTGGACTAGAAGACCTCCAAGGTCCCTTCCAGCTCTCTTCCGATTGAAATGGTCTAGGGTCTCCTGCTTGAGCAGGGGGCTGGACTAGAAGATCTCCAAGGTCCCTTCCAGCTCTCTTCTGATTGAAATGGCCTAGGGTCTCCTGCTTGAGCAGGGGGCTGGGCTAGAAGACCTCCAAGGTCCCTTCCAGCTCTCTTCTGATTGAAATGGTCTAGGGTCTCCTGCTTGAGCAGGGGGCTGGGCTAGAAGACCTCCAAGGTCCCTTCCAGCTCTCTTCTGATTGATTGGCCACTGGGGGTTTTTAAGGAGAGCCTGGACAGCCACTTGTCTGAAATGGTCTAGGCCAGGGGTCTCCAAACTTGGGAACTTTAAGACTTGTGGACTTCAACATGTCTGGCTGGGGAATTCTGGGAGTTGAAGTCCACAAGTCTTAAAGTTCCCAAGTTTGGACACCCCTGATTTAGCACAACTGCCCAACACGTGTGAGCCAAGGGGAGAAGAGAAGATCCAGGAAACAACAACAACAACAAAAATGACTTTAGCACCGTCTCCACAAATCCGTCATGTTCCTGCCGCTCCTGAGGATAAATTATCTGGACAGAGAAACTCATTTTCCTTCCCAGGGAAGACAGCAGAGGAGATATCCTGGATCCATAGTTGAGCATTGTGTTCTCCACCAAGGTCAGGTTGAGGTCTCTGGCAAAGCCACCAGCTGATGAATAAGTTTCTGAGTCACATCGTTAGGCAATTGAGAGCACAAGAACAATGAAACCCAAAATCCAATCAAATTATCACACCAAAAATTACAGAGGGGGAGGGACATTATTTAGACCTCTGCATTCATTGCTTTCTTATTTGGTGATTTCCCCACAGTCACCCAGCCAGCTTTCATACCTAAGGCAAGACTAGAACTCACCGTCTCCTGGTGATTGGCCCAAAATCACCCAGTCAGCTTCCATAACTAAAGCAAGACTAGAACTCCTCATCTCCTAGTGATTGGCCCAAAGTCACCCAGCCAGCTTTCATAACTAAAGCAGGACTAGAACTCACCGTCTCCTGGTGATTGGCTCAATGCCACCCAGCCAGCTTTCATAGCTAAAGCAGGACTAGAACTCACCGTCTCCTGGTGATGGGGCCCAAAGTCACCCAGCCAGCTTCCATGCCTAAGGTAGCACTAGAACTCACCGTCTCCTGGTGATTGGCCCAAAGTCACCCAGCTGGCTTCCATGCCTAAGGTAGCACTAGAACTCATGTTCTCCTGCTCTTCGGCCTGCACCACTAGATCAAACTGGCTTTGCCTTAGATATAGGGTTGGTTGATTGATTGATTGATTGATTGATTGACTGACTGATTATGTGCTATCATTTTTTTCAACTTCTAATGCTGACATAAGTCGATTTCCTCCAGGACAATCCATCCTTGAGCTCTTCTTTCAAACACAGAGACCCCAATTGCTTAAAGCATGGAACGGAGGCAAATCTACGATTATATAAATGAGTCGGATGCGGTCAAGCATAGCCTGAATCTTCTTCTTCTTCCGGCGAGATATTTCAGATGGTGAGATTCTAACCGTTGCGCGATGGCACCATCTAGTGCACAGACCAAATCTCCTGGCCAGCCGTACGGCTTTTTTAAAAAAAAAAAATCCTCAGACTTTTAGGAGATATAAGGAAATAATCCCATAGCAAAAACTTCCCCAACAATGTTGTTGAACACACCAAGCTCGTAACGATTGATCCATCCACTCCTGGATCGGGGGGGGGGGGGGGGTTTGGTGTTTTCCTCCAAAGAAAAACGACCAGTTGTTAAAGATTTGAAGAAGTGTGTTCCTTTCTTGATTCGCAATTGTCCCTACCCAGAAATATAAACATCACACAGGGATGGGGGTCCTAATCCCCATTCCCCGTAGAAGGCTCAAAAAATGGGATTCATGCATAGATAATACAGCCAGTATTTAGATATTTATCCGTGGCAGACATCTATGCTGTGCCAGTAGCTCAGATCTGGGCCACGGGAGCTTAGAACACACCAAGTGAAGATTAGCACAGTCTATAAGGGTCTTAGCAAAGCATACCTTCTCCCCACGGGGGGCCGAGGGGGGGTTGTCTTGGCTTTTGCAAATCAAATGAGGTTTTCTAGGAACAGGATTTGAATGGCAAGACTCCTTGGGGGTTTGCAAAGCTCTTATAATATTTGCTTTGCTGTATTTACAAGCATCAGGGCAACAGGTCAGAGGCATCAAGCTGGGACATAAGTGGCAGGGATGGCCACTAACTAGGCAGTTCAGAAAGCTTTGAGGTGGAGGAGCCTATCCAAACAGCCCTTATAGCTAAAAGGGGGCATTTGATATTTTTCAGGAGCAGGGGAAGAATTTTCTGGGCTATGATTTGGTTAGAGGCGGGTAGCAGTAGGAGTTTTAAGGTCTACCATGAGTAAACTGGGAGAGTTATTTGTCTAGGTTGGGGGATGGGCAGGGGGTGGGCTGTGAGCAGCCCCCCCAACTCTATTTCAACACCTCTGGATTGCGCTGCTCAAAATTTCCCCTGTAAAATGGTCCTTTTTGGAGGTGGCCCAACTCCTTCCGTGTTTCCCTCCCATCCCAAATAAACGCATTGTAACTCAGCAGGCTGGTCTACTTTTCCCTTCAAAGAAGCCAGAAGAAAACGAAGGGGGGCTGAGAGTGAGGAGGAGGAGAAGGAGGGGAGGAAAAGATGATGAAGAAGAAGAGGATGGGGAGGGGGAGGAAGAGGAGGAGAAGAGAGGGAGGAGAAAGGGGAGGAGGAGGAGAAGAAGAGGAGAAGGAGGAGGAGGAGGAGAAGAAGAAGAGGAGGAGGAGGAGGAGGAGAAGGGGAAGGGGAAGGGGAGGGGGAGAAAGAGGAGGAGGAGGAGAGGAAGAAGAAGAAGAGGAGGAGGAGGAGGAAGAGGAGGAGGAGGAGGAGAAGGGGAGGGGGGAAGGGGAAGGGGAGAAAGAGGAGGAGAAGGAGGAGGAGGAGGAGGAGAAGGAGGAGGAGGAAAAGAAGAAGAAGAAGAAGATGATGATGATGATGATGAAGAAGAAGAAGAAGAAGAAGAAGAAGAAGAAGAAGAAGAAGAAGAAGAAGAGGGGGAGGGGAGAAAGACGAGGAGGAGAAGGAGGAGGAGGAGGAAGAAGGAGGAGGAGGGAGGGAGGGGAGAAGGAGGAGGAGAAGAAGAAGAGGAGGAGGAGGAGGAGGAGAAGGGGAGGGGAAGGGGAGGGGGAGAAAGAGGAGGAGGAGGAAAGAAGAAGAAGAAGAAGAAGAAGAAGAAGAAGAAGAAGAAGAAGAGGAGGAGGAGGAGGAGGAGGAGAAGGGGAGGGGAGGGGAGGGGGAAGGGGAGAAAGAGGAGGAGGAGGAGGAGGAGGAGGAGGAGGAAAAGAAGAAGATGAAGAAGATGAAGAAGAAGAAGAAGAAGAAGAAGAAGAAGAAGAAGAAGAAGAAGAAGAAGAAGAAGAAGAAGAGGGGGAGGGGAGAAAGACGAGGAGGAGAAGGAGGAGGAGGAGGAGGAAGAAGGAGGAGGAGGAGGGAGGGAGGGGAGAAGGAGAAGGAGGAGGAGATGATGATGATGAAGAGGAGGAGGAGGAGGTGGTGGTAGTGGAGGAGGAGGAGGAGGAGGAGGAGGAGGAGGAGGGGACTAGCCCTACATTACTGCATCCTCAGCCATGACCCCAGTAGGTCATGGAGATCCAATGTCCATTTAAACAAACAGAAATGCTTGATTCAGAAAGTTGACTTATACGGAATCGAGAGTGAGCTGGGGTGAACTCTAGCAGAGCCTCCTCCGAAGCTCTTGGTTCCCAGGGTCTTGGTGTCCTCTCCTCCTGACTCACATCTCCAAACTTCCCATTTCTAAGAACCTGCTTATTCACTCTTTGGAATGAGCTCTTCTTGCCAGCAAAAGTAGGTCAACCCCAGCGCGCCGTCTTCCCTGGTGGGAGTGCTGCCTTCTGCCACGCCAGAGCCTCCCCTCAAGCCACCTTCCCACCATCACTGGTGCTCCTGCTTCTCCAACAGCCCTTCTGCAAGACTCCCACTCCAGAGCACCCATTGGACCTCTTTTGGTCCCTCCTACTTTGAAAGGCGAGGTCACCTTTGGCAACTCAAGATGGTTGTGCTCTGAGGTAGGCTTCTCCAAAAAGCCCGAAGCAGATTCCTGGTCCCGACAAAACCCCTTTTATTCAACGAATGTGAATTCCTCTCATTCACATTCAGCAAAGGCCTTGCAAACAGACTTTCAAAGGAGTATTTATAACCACAGACCTTATCTATCTTGGAAAGCTGCCATGTAAATATTGTCCAAATGAGCAAGGAAAGACTGGGCACAGAGTCTCTGAGATTCACGGACAGATCTTCACACTCCTGAAAAAATCTAATGACCGAACAAACGAATTGTTCTCTGCAAAACCCCACTCCCCTTTCGCTCCTCTTTTATATCCAGCAACGTCCTGGCCAACAGTCTTTCAAGGTAGTTCACAATTACCGACCTTTATCAGGCTTGGACAGTAGCCAGGCCAATATCTTTCAGATGGCGTAATATACGGCATCTGAAATATTAGGAATGAACTAATGATCTCCTGCAAACTCCACTCCCCTGTCGCTCCTCTTTTATCTCCTCTGGGAGGGGCCATTCTTCATCCACCTGTGGCCTTCCTCCCAAGTCGACCCTTGTTCCTTAGCTGTTCCCTTCGTCTGACAACTCTGCGCATGGGCACACTGGGAGCAGGCTCCAGCTGTTCCTCTGCCTCACTGCTGTCTAGCTCCGAAGGCAGCTGAGAACTGCCAGAAGGCCTTGGGCTCCTCTCTGCCTCCCACCCAGAGCCCTCATCCGAGCCTTCCCCAGACTCCAGGACTGGGCCATGCCCCTCCCCAACTTCCTCACTGTCCAACTCTGCTGCCAGCTCCTCCAGCCGCCGGCGGGCCGCAACAGGTTGGAGCACTGCTCAAGATAGCAGAGAACTTGCTCCTTCAGCTACGCCTAAGCCGGGAAGAGAGCAGCAGCTTCGAGGAATGGAGGGGGCTGTTATGTTTCCATCAGCTCTGATCTTCTGATCACACCCCTTGGCTCGAAGGCATACCCAGCTTTGTTTGCATTTTCAGAGGCTTAAGTAATCTGAAACAGGATCTTGCGCCTCCACCTCTCCTGGTTTTCCTTGCTGCAGCGGGAGAAATGGCACTCGCTTTCTACACCCCGTCACATTCTTCCCCAAATTCGCCTCGCTATGGCCCTCCAGATGTTGCACAACGCTCAGCAGCCTCAGGCAGCATGACCAAGAAGGAGGCGATGCCATTCCGCCACATCTGGATAGCCTAAAATCTCCCCCCCCCCAGCGGTGATCTAAATCTGATGCGAAGGTCCCATCTGTTTCAGGAAATGCAAGTTTCTGCCTTGGAGACCACCGTGCTTAAGTGGTCGCATTTAAAGAGGCCAAAAAGAACCGCAGCCCGGGATCAAGTTATACCCCCACCCCCACCCCACTCCCAGGGCCTGGGAACAAACCAACACCGATGAATGAGCCCTGCTTGGAGCCGATCCAATCTCAGTGTTTAAATTGTCTGTGGATTTGAAGCCGAGAGAAAGAGAGATTCTCATTGAAGGACAATTGTTTGACTGTTGTTGCAAAACTTCCTTGTTTTCCAAGCAGAGAGGACGTCGTGCAGGCATTCTTTTTAAGCTGAGAGGAATTGAGGATACCACAGTATAGGTGGTACCTGGCTCAATAGCAATAGCAATAGCAGTTAGACTTATATACCGCTTCATAGGGCTTTCAGCCCTCTCTAAGCGGTTTTCAGAGTCAGCATATTGTCCCCAACAACAATCCGGGTCCTCATTTTACCCACCTCGGAAGGATGGAAGGCTGAGTCAACCTTGAGCCAGTGAGATTTGAACCGCTGAATTGCAGATAGCAGTCAGCTGAAGTGGCCTGCAGTACTGCACCCTAACCACTGCGCCACCTCGGCTCTTAGCAGTAACTCTGAGAGGGATCTTGGAGTCCTAGTGGACAACCATTTAAATAGGAGCCAGCTGTGGGCAGCAGCTGCCAAAAAAGCCAACACAGTTCTAGGCTGCATCAACAGGGGGATAGAATCAAGATCACGTGAAGGGTTAATGCCACTTTATAATGCCCTGGTAAGGCCACACTTGGAATACGGCATCACGTTTTGGTCACCATGATATTAAAAAAGATGTGGAGACTCTAGAAAGAGTGCAGAGAAGAGCAACAGAGAGGATTAGGGGACTGGAGACTAAAACATATGAAGAACGGTTGCAGGAACTGGGTAGGTCTAGTTTAATGAAAAGAAGGGGAGACATGATAGCAGTGCTCCAATATCTCAGGGGTTGCCCCAAAGAAGAGGGAGTCAAGCTGTTCTCCAAAGCACCCGAGGGCAGAACAAGAAGCAATGAGTGGAAACTAATCAAGGAGAGAAGCAACTTAGAACTGAGGAGAAATTTCCTGACAGGGAGAACAATTAATCAGTGGAACCAGAAGTTGTGAATGCTCCAACCCTGGAGGTTTTTAAGAAGATGTTGGATAACCATCTGTCTAAAATGGTACAGGGTTTCCTGTCTAGGCAGGGGGGCTGGACTAGAAGACCTCCAAGGTCCCTTCCAACTCTGTCATTCTGTATTCTATATGTCAATGAGGAAACCAGCCACCAGCTCAGTCAACTCTCTCTTCTTTGTGACAACCCTTGAAGGGTTGGGAGATGCCATCAAGCCACCCCGAGGGCTTCTCTTCATCACCCAAGTTCCCTGATCCGCGGGCTTCATCCCCTACCCCATTGGAGGGGGAAGGGAAGATAAAATGAGGCGAGAAGGCCAGGAAAGGATGAATTGGAGCCTGTAAGTTTATCCAACATTTCACTTCTGGCAGAGTTTCTCTGCTTATGACATCAGCTCTGCTATTTCCAATCCCTGAGGGGGTGCGGGGGGGGGGAAGGGGGGGGAACCAGGAGGGGGGAAGCAAATAAACTTGGAAAAATAGGCCAAGATAGAGGACACATTTCTGTGGCTTTCTGCAGGGGGGGCCTTGGTTTGAGGCTTGCTGTGTTTGGAGAAAAGGCTGGAGGGACAGCCTTTTCCCCCAGATGCAACTTGAAAAGCAGAGGTCCACCAACTTCCCATCATGAGCTCGGGGGGGCGGGGGGGGTGTTGCATATTTTATTTTTATTTTATTTAAGCCTTCCCCAATCTCCCCCTCGACTTGGCTGAGCTGGCCTCCTTCCTGCAGCCTTTGAGCTGAGAATTGGAAGCAGCAGGGGGGAAAATAAATTAAAACACGGCCAGAGTTTAAAGAACACAAAATCCTCCCGATCAAACTTGGGTTTTCGGCCGCCTGGGCTTCTCCCACAGTGGGATGGCCTGCAAAGGGATAATAGGATGTTATGATCTTCACTACCGGTTTGGGAGCGGGAGCGCGCGCCCGCCTGCAGCACATCTGGGCATGTGCAGCACATCTGGGTGGGTGGGCGGAGCCTCATGCCACCGCCACTACCGGTTCGCCCAAACCGGTGCAAACTGGCAGAATGCCACCTCTGGGCCAAAAGGCTTTGGAGGATCGAAATATGAGCCAAGGTGGCGCAGTGGTTAAATGCAGCACTGCAGGCTACTGCTAGATCAGCAGGTCAGCGGTTCAAATCTCACCGGCTCAGGGTTGACTCAGCCTTCCATCCTTCCGAGGTGGGTAAAATGAGGACCCAGATTGTTGGGGGCAATATGCTGACTCTCTGTAAACCGCTTAGAGAGGCCTGAAAGGCCTATGAAGCGGTATATAAGTCTACTGCTATCGAGACCTCAGCCTTGTGGCTTTCTCCTGGGGGGGGGGGTTCCTCGTGTGTGTGTGTGTGTGTGTGTGTGTGTGTGTGTGTGTGTGAGAGAGAGAGAGAGAGAGAGAGAGAGAGAGAGATGGGTTGCTGCCGGCATTACTGCCAGTTTGCTTTGCGTGTGCTTTGAGTGTGCTTTGCGTGCGCTTTGCATGCGGGCTGCTTGCTTCACTCGCACATGCGCCCCCTCCCCCCACACATTCCTTGCACAGTTGCGTATAAATTGTTCTGTGTATGCGCAGAACATTATAAAATTTTAAAGAAACATGCCGGCAATGGCATGGGCAACCCTGAATTGGTTCAGGGGCATGGCCAGCCTGCCGTCCCTATCAGTTCGTTGATCCAGTCACAATTTCCACAACCAGTTCGTGCAAACCGGTGCAAACCGGTAGCTACCCACCTCTGGTATGTTTGTGTGTCTGTGTCTGTGTGTCTGTGTGTCTGTGTGTCTGTGTGTGTGTGATGGGTTGTTGCCGGCATTACTTTGTTACACAAAGTTTGCTTTGTGTGCGCTTTGCATGCGGGCTGCTTGCTTCACTCGCACACGCGGCCCATACACACACACACATTCCTTGCACAGTTGCCTATAAATTGTTCTGTGTATGCGCAGAACATTACAAAATGACAAAGAAACATTCCGGCAATGGCATGGGCAACCCTGAATTGGTTCAGGGGCATGGCCAGCCTGCCGTCCCTATCGGTTCGTTGACCCAGTCGCAATTTCCACAACCAGCTTGTGCAAACCGGTGCAAACCGGTAGCTACCCACCTCTGGTGTGTGTGTGTGTGTTTAAGGCAATGCCTTTGATTTAAGCCAAGGAAGGCTGAGTACGTGCATCGGCTTTGGTTTCTTCTTCCCTCAATATATAAACAACACAATAAAATTGCATCGCTCAAGTTTCTTCACCGGGCCAAGCAACTTCAGCATTCCAAGGATTTGTGAGAAGAAGGGGCTGAGCAAGGCTCCCCTCCCCCCACCCAAGCGTGGAAAATAGGCTAAGATAGACTTACTATTTATATACTCTTCCTTTCTGGCCATAACTGAGAGGCCAGACTCAGGGGAATTTTCCGAAAGCAAGTTAAAAGGTGTGGGTACTCGAAAGTGTTGATATAGTTTAATTTTACACAGGGTGATGAGAAGTTTAAGGAAGTTGAGCGGGATGTGGATACTCATCGGCGACAGTGAGACTTTTGGTCTATCCTCAATGGTCCCTCAAGAATCCTTAAGGCTGCTGGATCAACCTTTTAAATCTACTTCAAGTTGTAGTGGCTGATCTCTTGGTGGATCTCTCTTGTTCTCTCTATCCCTAAGGTGGGATCTTGGCCTTCCATCCAAGAAACAAGCTGAACACCTGGTCGTAGAATTTCTCTCCCGTGCAATCGGGTTGTTTCCCTCTCAATGTGCTTCCATGTGGTTCCCCCAGAAGCACGAAGCCGAATCCTCATCCCGATAAACACCTTTTAATTCAATTTACAGTGAATTTCTCTCCGGTAACGTCCCAGCCAAAAGTCTTTCAAGGTAGTTCACAATTACCGACCTTTATCAGGCTTGGAGAGTGGCCAAGCCGATATCTTTCAGACTCCGCAATACTTGGCAAGAATGCAGGAATGAACTCATGGCCTCCTGCAAACTCCACTCCCCTTTCACTCCCCTTTTATTCCCTCTGGGAGGGACCATTCACCGTCCACCTGTGGCCTTCCTCCCAAGTCGACCCCTGTCCTTTAGCTCTTCCCTTCATCTGGCAACTCTGCGCATGCGCACACTGGGAACAGGCTCCAGCTGTTCATCTGCCTCACTGATGTCTGACTCCGAAGGCAGCTGATAACTGGCGTGCACACTCACATTTGTGAACCCGGTAGGGAAGGGAAGGGAATCCCACGGTTGATCTGTTTCCTCAAAGTTCTTTTTGTGAATTGTTTTGTGCCTCGTTCTCTCTCTCAGTTAGCTGAGCGTTACGTGCTTCAAAGTTGCAGCTTGTTCAGCTCCTTTCCGGGACGTTGGCAGGCAAAAAAAGAAGAAGCCAACAGGGGCCTTTTCAGGAATGAAACGAAGCAGATTTCTGGATCGGAGCGGAGAAGGCAGAAAGGAAAAAAGAGGTGACCGGGTTGCTACAACAGGAAACTGCCTCAAAGCCTAAGAAAATATTGTGAGTAAGACGACACTCTTGTGCTCTGCAAACTGGCAACTGAGGATGTTCGTCTCATGGTGCCTAATCGTAGGGCCAACCTTGAGTTTAAGAAAAGAGGTGATGGATTCGTCCTTCCGCTGGAAATGCTCCGGTGTGTGGATTCACCTTTTCCCTGCCCTTGAACTAAATCCAACTGGAAATCTAACCCACTTGGATAAAGTTATCTGCTCTTCCAAAACATCAGAGAAGCAAATAAGCAAGAGGAGGGCCGGGGCGGGGGGGGGGGAGAGGACATTTAGGCACGTCAAGAAAACAATTAGAAGAACCAGGTCATCCCCTGAAGAGGAGAATATGTAAACACAACAACGGATAGAGTGGATGGAGGGAGGAGCAGAAGGAAAGATAGGAAGGAGAGGAGAAAGGAGAGGAATAGGAGAAAGGGAAAGGCAGAGGAATAATGGGAGGGAATGTAAGAGTAGGAAAGAGGGGAGGAATGGGAAGAAGAGGGGAAGGGTAAAGGGGAGGAAGGGGAAGGAGAGAAGGGAAAGGAGAGGAGGAAGGAAGGAAGGAAGGAAGGAAGGAAGGAGAGAAGAAAGAGAAGAAAGGGGGGTAGGAAGGAGGGAGGGAAGGAGGGAGGGAAGGAAGGAGAGAAGGAGAGAAGAAAGGAGGGAAGGAAGGAGGGAAGGAAGGAGAGAAGAAAGGAGGGAAGGAAGGAGGGAATGTAGGAGAGAAGGAAGGGGGAAGGAAGGAGGAAAGGAAGGGGGAAAGGAAGGAGAGAAGGAGAGAAGAAAGGAGGGAAGGAAGAAAGGAGGGAAGGAAGGAAGGAGAGAAGGAGAGAAGAAAGGAGGGAGGGAAGGGGGAAGGTGGGAGGGAAGGAAGGAGGGAAGGAAGGAGAGTAGGAGAGAAGAAACGAGGGAAGGAAAGAGGGAGGGAGGGAAGAAGATCATATAATTGTGAATGTATATATGAAATTGATAAAATAAAAAATTAATTAAAAAAAGAAAACAATTAGAAAGGACTGGTGTCCTTTGTCGTAGCAGTGAATTCTGTGTTTATCAATGGCCTCCGACTAGCAATGGGCTTCTCCTTTTATGTTTCCCAGCTTCTGATCAATCTTTCTGTCAGAGTTTGCCGCATAAATTCCAAATCCAGAAGCGCACACAGACAACAGAGGCAGCTGAGGATTCATTAACTTCTTCGTGTACATAAGAATAGATGAATACATGTACAATACCAACAGGAGATTCCTCCAAGTAAACACAAGGCAGGAGAGTTAGAGGCAAACACAAGCCATTAGCTTTCATTTCAGCAGACAAACCCAGACAGGCTGCTAGTTTACTTCTCAAGAGCAGCAGACTGCTAAAGTTTCTGTTTCAATTCTCTGCGCAGACTCAGATCTGTTTAAGTTCCCGTTGGCTGACTTAGTTGCTACGCCTATTCATTGGCTGACCTAGTTCCCATGTCTCTCCCACTCATGAATATTTTAACACTTTCTCACAGCATGTATTCATCTATCTCGGGAGGGGGGGGGTGTCTCCAAATTTGGCAATATTGTGAACTTCGACTCCCAGAAGGACACAAGGAAAAGGGTGCTAGTTTTGTTCTCTGCAGCATCTGAGCGCAGGATGGATGGAAGTTGAACCAAGAGGGATGCCTCCCTGAAATAAGGAGGAACTTCCTGTGGGAATAATTAACCAATGGAATGGCTTGATGCCTCCCAGAGATGTGGGTGCTCCATCACTGGAGATTTTCCAGAAAAGATTGGACAACTGTTGTTGTTTTTTTTCCCTTGGATGGTATAAGAACTCCTGCCTTGGATAGGAGGTTGGACTAGAAGACCTCCCAGGTCCCTTAAGGCCCCATGATTCTTTTGTGGCTCTTTTTAAAGTGCAATGTTTTACAAAACAATCCCTGTCCAATGAATAGCATACAGAAAGGGTGCGCGTTCCTTCCAATGGTGCCCAACTGAAATAATATTTGAGGGTTGTGATAGAAGAGAAAAGATTCTGTATACATTCAAAGTTCTCCCTAGCTTAAAAGCCTAGTGCCTGCTACAGACTGTTTTGTTTGACTTGGAGAAGTTGTGACTATCCCTTTTCCTTCACCTGGATCCAGGAAGCCCAAGAAAACTGCCCAGCTTAGGCTTTGTTGTTGTTGTTGTTAATTGCAAAGTTATGTCTGATCCATCGCAACTCCATGGACAATGTTCCTCCAGGCCTTCCTGTCCTCTACCATCCTCTGGAGTCCATTCAAGCTCAGGCCGACTGCTTCAGGGACTCCATCCAGCCACCTCATTCTCCGTCTTCTTGTTCTTGTTCTTGTTCTTGTTCTTCTTCTTCTTCTTCTTCTTCTTTTTCTTCTTCTTCTTCTTCTTCTTCTTCCTCTTCCTCCTCCTCCTCCTCCCCTTCTCTTTTCTCCTCTTCTCCACTATTCCTTCTCCCTCTCTTTCTCTCTTCACATTCTTTGATTGTTGTTGTTGTTGTTAGTTGCGAAGTCGTGTCCGACCCATCGCGACCCCGTGGAGGACGTTCCTCCAGGCCTTCCTGTCCTCTCCCATCCTCTGGAGTCCTTTTAAGCTCACGCCGACAGCTTCGGAGACTCCATCCAGCCATCTCCTTCTCCGTCTTCTTGTTCTTGTTCTTGTTCTTCTTCCTCTTCTTTCTTCTTCTTCCTCCTCCTCCTCCCCTTCTCTTTTCTCCTCTTCTCCACTATTCCTTCTCCCTCTCTTTCTCTCTTCACATTCTTTGATTGTTGTTGTTGTTATTTGTGAAGTTGTGTCCAACCCATCGCGACCCCGTGGACAACGTTCCTCCAGGCCTTCCTGTCCTCTACCATCCTCTGGAGTCCTTCCAGCCACCTCCTTCTCTGTCGTCCCCTTCTTCTTTTGCCCTCCATCTTTCCTAGCATTAGGATCTTCTCCAGGGAGTCCTTCCTTCTCCATAGGTGGCCAAAGTACTTGAGTTTCATCTCCAGCTTGACTCTTTCTTTGCCTATTTCGGAAAATGTGCTGCCTAATTTTTCTCAGAACTTTTCTTTTCAGGCTTAGAAGGATAGAACAAATGCTGGAAGGCGAACCGAGGGGAAACTGGCTGGTTTTAGGACCCTGTGAAGCAGATTGCTTGCAGAGAGTCCTAAAACTTCCCCAGCATTTCTGAGAGCTAGTTGCTTATTCATTCAGAGCAGGAACCAAACCATCCAGCAACTGAGATTCACCAACTTCCTTTGCAAGCAGGCAATGTAAAAAAGAAAAGAAAGGAAGATCCAACACACAGAAGACCAAAGTCAAGAAAAACTTTTGAGGTTCTTCTCCCTTCTCTTCTCTCTTCCCTCTTCTCTCTCTCTCTCCCTCTCTCTCTCTCTCTCTCTCTTTCTGTATCTTTCTCTCTCCCCTTTGCTCCGCAGCCTCATTCTTTGCAGGCTTTTCTTTCCTCCAAGATGAAATTTGCTGAGAACTCCTGGGGCATCTTAGCAGAAGCGAGTAATGGACAGCGTTGAGATCGGCTTGCTAAGGGAAGCGGAGAAGGGGAGAAGCCAGTCGTCACAACTCGGCCCCCGGGCTGTTTCACGGAGCTGTTTTTCCTGCCCTGACAAACATCCACCAAGGTCAACCCTCTTGATCTCAGCCTCATCATGACAGCTCGCGGCTTCTGGGACCTCTGGGTATTGATGGGTTCTGCCGCATTTCTGCTGGTCCGCGGACAAAACCCACAACAGGGCAATGCAGACAATGGTCACTGGAGACAGATGATCCAGTGGGAGAATAACGGAAGGCTGTACAGTCTCCTGAACTCCGGCTCGGAGTACGTCCCGGCGGGCCACATAAGAGCCGAGAGTAGCGCCAGAGTGATGTTGGCCGATGCTGCCACCAACCAAGGACAACGGACTGCAGGCAACACTCGGCGGCAAGCACCAACCTTACCCATCAGGTCAGGATCTGATACGGTCCGTGGACAAACTAGGCACCCCTTCGGCTTTGGGCAGGTCCCAGAGAACTGGAGAGAAGGAACCGCCGGAGAGAGCAATTCCAACTTCCATCGTCCATGGTCCGCCACTCCTCGTCAGCGGCAGGTGGGCGCTGCATCCTCTTCGTACGTCGCGTTTGGACAGCTCTACCCGCAGGGCTCCTACCCTCAGCCCCCTTACGCCAACCAGTACGAGACCTATGACCCGCAGGGGGCCCGGGTGTACGATGAGAGCCACAATTACTACCGCACCACTGGGACGTGGGGTGGTGCCGTGGCCGCCGCATCAGCCAGCGCTGGAGTGGTGAACCCGTTTCAACCCAGAGTGAGGTACGAAGAGTATGCAGAGGAGCAGAATCCCTACCAAGCTCAACCTTACGCCCCTGTCCAGGAGAGGCCCTACGTGCCTCCCGCCCAACAGCTCCCATCTCCGGATGGCTTAGACAGACGGTATTCCCACAGCCTCTACCACGACACTGGAACTAGCTTTGACCAAAATGTCCCAGATTCCTACCCGTCCACTCAGAACCAGGGCCAAGGAGTCCCCCTCGCAGATAACTTGCATGTCCGCTCCGGATCGCCTGCCAATGCTGGTCCCGGCTACAGCAACGAGCCATGGGCGAGGCAGTATCCTCCCTTTGGGCAGGTTCCCGAAGAGCCTTACGTTCCTGCTCGCAACGTGGAACCCCAGCCTCCTTTCCGGCCCTTAGACCCCCATGGGGTCCCTCGGCCTGAGCCCTACCTTCCTATCCGGAATTCCGAAACTCCCCAGTTGATTCCAGACAACCAAGGAGTCAACCAAGGCCGCGTGAGCGTGGGCAGCGTCTACAGACCAAATCAGAACGGACGCGGTGAGTCTTTGACTGTGGGAAGAGTGCTTGGGTTGTGGTGGGGGAATCTACTGTGAGATTTTGTGGCCAACCCCAAATTGGAGCACCTTAGGTTTCACGCCTTAGGGACATGGTTGCTCAGTGGCTAAGATGCTAAGCTTGTCAATCAGAAAGGTCGGCAGTTTGACAGTTCAAATCCCTAGCGCCGCGTAACGGAGTGAGCTCCCGTGACTTGTCCCAGCTTCTGCCAACCTAGCAGTTCGAAAGCACGTAAAAATGCAAGTAGAAAAATAGGGACCCCCCTTTGGTGGGAAGGGAACAGTGTTCCGTGCGCCTTTGGCATTTTAGTCATGCCGGCAGCTCAACGGTTCCAATCCCTAGCGCTGCGTAAAGGAGTGAGCTCCCGTTCCTTGTCCCAGCTTCTGCCAACCTAGCAGTTCGAAAGCACGTAAAAATGCAAGTGGAAAAATAGGGACCACCTTTGGTGGGAAGTTAGCAGCATTCCGTGCGCCTTCGGCTTTGAGTCATGCCAGCCACATGACCACAGAGATGTCTTCGGACAGCGCTGGCTGTTTGGCTTTGAAATGGAGATGAGCACTGCTCCCTAGAGTCGGGAACGACTAGCACATATGTGCAAGGGGAACCTTTACCTTTAGGTTCCTTAGCATTCTTTTGGGGTTAAGAGAACCCAAATGGGTGATTTCAATACCAGAGCAATGCCGATCAAAAGAATCATCATCATCATCATTTTAGCCATTGTCTATTTGCTGTAGGATGAAGGCCTCTTCAGCATATTTCTAACCCAAACGGTCCTGAGCTTTCTTTGGCTAATTGGGCCCAAAATACTTGCTGATGTCTTCGATCCATCTTGTTTTGAAATCTCTTTTCTTTTGTGGGTGCTTTTGACTTACTGGGATCTATTCTATGACTGCAGGTTTACCTGCCCTCAGGTCTTCTTGCTAGGCGACTAACCTCCTTCCATTTCAATTATTTTACTCCCAAGATGGTATCGTATACTTTCGTTTCTTCTCTAATCCATGTGAAGATCTCTCTGTCTTGTCTTGTGATGTTGGGCATGGATCTTTCACTTGCTCTTTTTTGGTTACCACGATGTAAAAAAGATGTGGAGACTCTAGAAAGAGTGCAGAGAAGAGCAACAAAGACGATTAGGGGGCTGGAGGTTAAAACAGATGAAGAACGGTTGCAGGGTATGTCTGGAGTTAATGAAAAGAAGGACCAAGGGAGACATGATAGCAATCTTCCAAAATCTCAGGGGCTTCCCCAAAGAAGAGGGAGTCTCCAAGGCACCTGAGGGTAGAACAAGAAGCGATGGGTGGAAACTCATCAATGAGAGAAGCAACTAAGGAGAAATTTCCTGACAATAATTAAGCAGTGGAACAACTTGCCTCCAGATGTTGTGATTACTCCAACGTTGGAAGTTTTTAAGAAGAGGTTGGACAACCATTTGTCTGAAATGGTGTAAAGTCCCCTGCCTGAGCAGGGGGTTGGACTAGAAGACCTCCAAGGTCTTTTCCAACTCTGTAAATTCTATTGTATTCTATTCTTGGCTCCATGCATAGCTTCTGCATCGATTGTGAGGTTGTGATTGTGAGCTCAGAAGAAGGTACCATCATAACTAGGAGTTGGTGCCAGAACATCAAAATTATCTCAGGCAGTGCTCCTTAGAAGATCCATCACAATCTATTGTGATTTCTTTCAGTCTCATGTCCACATGAACCTCTGTGGTTTTTATCTATAACATCTGTAAGATGCATGATATTGAAGCTTGAAGCTTACTTCATATCTTATCACATCTGAGATAGTCACCATCATTATCTCATAGTTGGAGTCTCCTAGCAGAGCTCCTATAGATATCAATCTGCCCAATATGTGTTCTCTCCACCAAGAGAACGCATCTTTTTCTGTTTCCTTATTTCAATAAGCTTTGCATTTAAGTCTCCTTCCGTTTCCTCAGCGGCCAACATAATCCTCAAGATTTATAGCTGGGCCACCTTCCCATGGCAGACGTTTTCCAAAATCTTCCCAGTACCATCCTACTTGTAGATGGATTCCCCCGTTAGCCCAAAATTTCAGGACTGTTAAGAGTGAGTAAAGTTGAGTAGATCCGATTCGTGGTGTGAGCCACGAACGTTCTTCACGATCTCATTTTCTCCTGAAATATTCCCTTTATGAATTGTGGGCCTTGTTGGGACGAAGATGCTAAACTACAGGTGTGGAACACAAGGTCCACAGTGGCCCCTCAAGTTCTCACACCCCTCAATCATGCACCAACCTCCTGCTTTGCCCAGTAATGCATTCCTTGCCCATGGTTCTCCAGATGTAAGGCATAACAAACTAATCAAGGAGAGAAGCAACCTAGAACTAAGGAGAAATTTCCTGACAGTGAGAACCATTAATCAGTGGAACGACTTGCCTCCAGAAGTTGTGAATGCTCCAACACTGGAAGTTTTGAAGAAGAGATTGATCAACCATCGATCAACTGATCAGCTGTGGCATGCATGCCAGCAGGGACACACAGTGCCCTCTCTCTGATGGCATGCCAGCACTGTAGCACATGCACCCATGCCTCCCGCTGGCCAGCTGGTCTTCGCGTCTCTGCCACACCTGTGCGGGAGGCTGAGGCATATATGCATGCGGGGAGGCAGGGTGCATGCACTGGTGTGTGTGCATTGCATTTGGGGAGTTCAAAGCATGCATTTGCGCACAAGGGCACGGGCTTCTGGCACTCGGTCCGGGAAAGGTTAGGCATCATTGGTATAGGCTCTGCTCCTTGAGCAGAGAATTGGACTACCGTATTTCCCTGAAAATAAGGCAGGGTCTTATTTTCTTTTGACCCCCTGAAATAAGCGCTTGGCCTTATTTTCTGGGAGGTCTTATTATTTTTGAGGTGCAGGAAGTGGAGAGCATGGTCACTTCATGGCAGCTGTTGTGTTGAAATTTGTTTGGGGAGGGCTTCTTGTAGCACATGTGCTCAAAAGCCCAATTGGGTTTATTATCAGGGAGGTCTTATTTTCAGGGAAACAGGGTAGAAGACCTCCAAATTCCCTTCCAAGTTGTATGATGTGTTCTGTTCAGTGGTTCAGTTCACTCCCCTTTTTCTTGGATGGCTTCCAGATCCGGCCCCCATTTCCCCCCCATCTCCACCCACCTACCTCCATACCCTTCCTACCCAGCTGGTGCCCCTTTGCATGTTTTTTAGCCCCGGTTCTCACCCACTATGCTTCTTCTCCCCACCCCAGTGATGTTCTCCGATTTTGCTGCTGGGTCAAAGTTGCAGAGACGAATTTCGGTCAGTACCAAAGTTTTTAAAAGTTGTTTTGTTGTCATTAAAAAGCTTTTTTTTTTCCCCCATCAACCCAGAATACAATAACACCATGGTGGGAGTGACAGTTTCAGTATTCTGGCGCCCTCTACTGACAACTAAAAACATTGCATGTTTTCTTAGTTTGACTGTTATTCCCACCAATAATAGCCCCTCTTTGAGGGAGATGATTGATAGAAGAGAGAGAGAGAGAGGAACGCAGGCAGGCAGATGTAGATTAGGTAGATGATAGAGATGATTGATAGATAGATAGATAGATAGATAGATGGATGGATGGATGGATGGATGGATGGATGGATGGATGGATAGATAGATAGATAGATAGATAGATAGATAGATAGATAGATAGATAGATAGATAGATAGATAGATAGATAGATAGATAGATAGATGATAGACAGACAGACAGACGGATGGACGGATGGACGGACGGACAGGCAGACAGAGGGAGGGAGGGAGGGAGATTGGGAGAGAGAGAGATAAATGATAGAGAAGAAAGAAATGGGAGAGAGAGAGAGAGAGAGAGAGAGAAAGAAAGAAAGAAAGAAAGAAAGAAAAAGAAAGAAAGAAGGAAGGAAAGAAAGAAAGAAAAAAAGAAGAAAAAAGAAAAAAGAAAGAAAAAGAAAAAAGAAAAAAGAAAAAGAAAGGAGGGAGGGAAATTTTTAAAAGACTCGGAATGCAAAAAAAAAACAACTGAATAAAAACTATTAAATGTAAGGTCACCTGAAATGTTTTCAAACAAAAAGGGGCCACTTTCCATTTTTGGCCCTAGGCCCATCTCCTTCCTGGAAGAAAACCTGCTCCGGTTTTCAGAAAGGACACCATTACGTTTCCCCCTCTCTCCTCCTTTTAAAATTTCCCGGGCTCCAACCATGTCACTAAAAGAATCAGAAAGCTAAAACTAAGCCATGGCACGGTTTGCAGACTGTGGCTTGCAAATAATAGCAATAGCAATAGCAGTTAGACTTATATACCGCTTCATAGGGCTTTCAGCCCTCTCTAAGCGGTTTACAGAGTCAGCATATCGCCCCCACAGTCTGGGTCCTCATTTCACCCACCTCGGAAGGATGGAAGGCTGAGTCAACCTTGAGCCGGTGAGATTTGAACCGCTGAACTGCTGAACTAGCAGTCAGCTGAAGTAGCCTGCAGTGCTGCATTTAACCACTGTGCCACCTCGGCTCTAAAAAACTGTGATTTGTAGCTTAGCATAAAGGGGTGAATCAGGCTCCCTGGTTTGTTCCACTTTTGATTAAATCAATTGGTGAAACTTCCCCTAAGCCCGTGGTCTGAGACAAAGTGGGCCTCCGATAAGCAATCTATAGCTGTTGTGGCCTCCCAGCACAGCTGGCAGCAGTTTCGGACAGTGAGGAGGTCGGGGAGGAGCCTGGGCCAGTCCTGGAGTCTGGGGAAGGCTCGGACGAGGGCAGAGATGAGAACGAGGCCATCTGGCAGTGATCAGGTGCCTACGAAGCTAGACCGCAGTGAGGCAGAGGAACAGCTGGAGCCTGTTCCCAGCGTGCGCATGCGCAGAGTTGCCAGAAGAAAAGAACAGCTCAGAAATCAGGGTCGACGTGGGAGTAAAGCCACAGGTGGAAGGTGATTGGCCCGTCCCATAAGACATAAAAGAGGAGCGAAAGGGGAGGGGGCTTTTGCAGGAAACAATTCGTTCGTTCAGTCATTAGATTCGCTTCAGGAGTGTGAAGATCTGTCTGTGAATCTCAGAGACTCTGTGCCAAAGTCTTTCCTTGCACAGCACCTCATTGGGAAAATATTTACATGGCAGCTTTCCAAGCTAGATAAGGTCTGTGGTCATAAATACTCCTTTGAAAGACTGTTTCTCAGGCCTTGGCTGAATGTGAATGAAGGGGAATAGTAATAAGGATACAAACTTGTTGGTTTTAATAGAAACATTTGTTTTCTGCAACACATACATTATGCCTTGTATTTGTAACATATATGCTTGCATGCTGTAAGTGCCTTTTCTTCCCTACAACTGATTCCCTGGGGCAACGTTATTAGAGTCTGTAGAATATCTGGCAAATGTCAAAACATTTGTGATCCTTGCCATTTCAACTCTTACCAATCTGCAATCTATGAGCATAGAACTTATCCCGGAATGGAGCTGTAAAGAGCTGTAAAACTGACACCTTTGATATGTCCTCCTTCTGCCTAAGAACATATCTCGCCTTTGATCTGTGCCCTTCAAAACAGGGGGCCAAATGTTGCAGGGATTAAACTGATTTTGCATTTAATAACCGCAGCTAGACTGCTGGTGGCGCAATACTGGAAGAAGGAAGACTTGCCTACTATTCAAGAATGGACATTGAAAGTAACAAACCTAGCTGAGATGGCTAAAATATGAGCATATCTCAAGGACCATTCAAACGAGAGATATAAACTGGAGTGGAGAAGATGGATTGACTATACTCAAAATAAATATGGGACTAAGAAATTCCAGATAGCTTATGACTGAAGAAACAAGGAATGATATAATCTGTTTAGAGCTAGCCTAGCAAGGAGGAGTTGAAGCTCAAATGAAAGATATTAACTTTTTTTTAAGTTTATTTTAGAATGTTTTTGTTAAAGATTTATACCCTGTATTGGTTCTGGGAAGTCGGGGGGGGGGGAGTTGGGGGAGAGGTTCGGGGGGAGGGGGGGTGGGAAGTAAATATTTGTAAAAGTTTTTTTTTTCAAAATTCTCAATAAAAAAAAAACAGGGGGCCAAATGGCCCATCGTGGGAAAGAGATAAGGCTGATTTGATTTGATTTGATTACATTTATATGCCGCCCTTTTCCCCAAGGGGACTCAGGGCAATTCAAATCAGGGGAAGGGGGTACAGACAAAAAATAAAACGGAACATAACAATACATAATTTAAAAACACACAGCAGTCATACCATTCGAGACGGTGGGGGGGCAACAGCTCTTTAGCCCCAGGCCTGTCGGAATAGCCAGGTTTTAAGAGCTTTGCGGAAGGCCTGGAGGGTGGTGAGGGTTCGAATCTCCACGGGGAGCTCGTTCCAGAGGGTCGGAGCAGCCACAGAGAAGGCCCTCCTCCGGGTAGTCGCCAGTCGGCATTGGCCGGCGGATGGAATTCGGAGGAGGCCTAATCTGTGGGGTCTAATCAGTCTAGTGGAGGTGATTGGCATAAGGCTAGTGATGTATAATAAGGAGCTACACCTTCTTTGAAGTGTAGTTCTTCCCTGCATATTCTTAGGGTATGTTGGGAAAGACTGACCATCAAGTCTTTAAACTCTGATCAAAGATTAAATGCTGATTGTTAGTCAAGCGTCCCTTTAAGTCTCTCTCGAGCTCACTGTGACTTGGATGTGTTCTCAAACTTCTATGGGTCTCAAGGTATTCTCAAACCTTAACATGAATGAGAAGAATTCATTTAATAAAAGGGGTTTTTTTTTTTGCCAGGGGGCCAGGAATCTGCTTCGTGCTTTTAGGTGGGGGGGAGCCTAGATCAGAACAATCGCTTTATAAGCCCACTCACTCTTTCCCCTAAGCCTCCCCACCCCTCCAGCTGACCAAATGACCAACAGATGCTAACTGCCTGCATTGGCTCCATCCAGATGCCTCTGATTAGATTTATTTCCCCTGCATTCCTGTATATGTACAACGGTCACTTAGCAACGGCTCCTCTTAACATTCCTGCCTCAGTGTCCCACTGGGAGGTGTGTTTTTTTTCCATGCCTGAGTAGGCGTTGGCGTGATTGCAAGTTCCTCCGTTATGCTTTCCACTTACTAAACCCGGGCTTGGTTGGCGGGGAGGAAGGAGGGGGGCACGTTTGTGAAATAACCTGCAATTCTCCAGCATTCCTGATACACAGAAACCCACCCACCCCTCCAGTGGTGGGTTTCAAAAAATTTTGGAACCTACTCTGTGGGTGTGGTCTCCTTTGTGGGAGTGGCTTGCCACCCATGTGACCGGATGGGAGTGGCTTGCTGCCCATGTGACCAGATATGAAGATGCCGACGACACTTGTCAGAACCACCTTAAATTACCTCACACACAGCACTGGCATGCATAAGAATATGATATAAACTTGTTTTCTAAAAGGCATCTTTGGTTTGCGTTAAAACAACTTCAACACACGCAATGTTCTGATTGCACCACAAACGCAGTAGTCATCCTTACCTTTCACAGAGGCACTGAGTTTTGTAAATAGGAGCATGATAGTGTAGAATAATCATATCCAAGGACCAGGGGTGGGTTTCAAAAAATTTTGGAACCTCTTCTGTAGGTGTGGCCTGCTTTCCGGGTCCACTGGTGGAACCTCTTCTAACCGGTTCGGTAGATTTGACGAACCGGTTCTACCGAATAGGTGCGAACTGTTAGGAACCCTGCTTTAATGCCGTTGAAACCTGGTTGAAGACTGAATCTTAAAAAAGGAAACATGCATTGCAACTGGGAAAACCACGTTGATTCTATGCTGTGGTTTCTATGCTTCAAGTGGTCGTCCACTAGTTTCCAGCACCAGGATTCCGTCTTCTAAGATTCAGCTCATCTAGTTGTCATCATTCATCTACCTAAGACCCTTATGGAAGAAATCTCAGGAAGAACCTCCCTTTGGATTATTATTGATATTTTGGCGGCGACAACTCTGTACTCAAACCAACCCAAAATGGGTTTTTCCCCTCCCTTCCCAACCTTCCCCCCCTAATCCTCCTTTGACTTGTCTCAAAGTAAGGCTCCCTTGTGCCTGACATCAGCAGAAGGCATCAATTGACAGAGACAGGAAACAAGAGCTAAACTGGTGACGTGATTCCTTCCACGGAGAGCGGTCAGGGAGAACAAGAAGGCATTGTTCTTTTTTTTTTTGCTTGTGGAAAAACCAGTCGGGGGAGCCCCGCGGGGCGCTTGTCAAAACCCACAGCAGAGTTTTTGGGATGCACCTTGACTAATCTCATTGACATGCTGGCTCGGTTCCTTTTTGCACCGAGTCTCTTCAGAGATATGTTGGGGGAGGGAGGGGGGGAGAGAGAGAGAATAAAGTGTCTTGTCAGCATCTCTTCATGCCTTGCTAGGGCCTCTCTTAAGGAGACAGGAGTCAGCCCTTTGGAGGAGGGGGGTGGTGTATCTTGATGTGCTTTGAGGAAGGACATCTGAAAGTACAGAGAAGGACCGAAAAGTGAGGAATGGGAAGCTTTAAAATTTGGTTGCATCCAGTTTTGGTGGCCTCTTATCTATCTCTATCGCTATATCATCATCTATCTATACCTATCTACCTCTATATCATCTATCTCTCTATCTCTTATCTATCTATCTATCTCTTTAGCTATCTATCTCTATCTATCTATCTCTATCTATCTATCTCTATCTATATCTCTATATCATCTATCTATCTCTATCTCTATATCATCTATTTCTATCTCTCTCTCTCTCTCTCTCTCTCTCTCTATCTATCTATCTATCATCTATCTATCTCTATCTCTATACCTATATCTATATCTATATCTATATCTATCTATCTATATCTATCTATCTATATCTCTATATCATCTATCTATCTCTATCTATCTCTATCTCTATATCATCTATCTGTCTCTATCTATCTATCTATCTATCTATCTATCTATCTATCTATCTATCTATCTATCTCTATCTCTATATCATCTATCTATCTATATCTATCTATATCTACTGCATCTCTCTCTATATATGTGTGTGTGTGTGTTTATTTGTGCTGATAAATAGAATGGAAGCAATTAGCTTCCTCCCATAATTGGGGCATACCAGGGGTTGTGACTTTAAATATATGTATGTATGTATGTATGTATGTATGTATGTATGTATGTATGTATGTATGTATATGATCTCTATGTATCTCTATCAATAGATAGTTAGGTAGTTAGGTAGTTAGGTAGTTAGGTAGTTAGGTAGTTAGGTAGGTAGGTAGGTAGGTAGGTAGGTAGGGAGATAGATAGATAGATAGATAGATAGATAGATAGATAGATAGATAGATAGATAGATAGATAGATAGATAGATAGATAGATAGATAGATAGATAGATATGGCTGTCCGTGTGTGTGTATGTTCCAGCATAACTCTGGAACACCTCGAGCAATTTCAACCAAACTTGGTACACAGATTACTTACTCTCCCGAAACAAATAAGGTGGGGGGGTTAGACATTCTACTCCCCCTCCCCACCTGAAAAGAACTCTGTTCCAACTGCCACTTGGGCGTGGTCAGCACGTGACTCATCTGGCCTGCAGGCTGGGAGTTTAGACATTCTACTCCCCCCCACCTGAAAAATACTCTGATGCTAAGGAGTTAGACTGAGGGAAAGAAGGGAATAAGATAGGCGAGGCCTCTGTAGGCTAAGCCTGAGGGGGGAGAAGGGGAGAGGGGAGGCCAATTGTAACTACTCATTTATTTTCAAGCTGCTAAGTGTCGATTTATCAAGCCTGATCACGCAGTTTCATAGCGGAGCATGGGTATTCAGCTAGTAACATAATAAAAATGTTAACCGTTAGAGATTTGCAGGTAAGAGGGACGAGAACTTAGAAAGTCAGATCAGTAAAATCCTGTTGGACTTTCGATTGAATTCTGATGTCTCCTCGTCAAGTTTTGCATCCTACATTTCTAAGCTCCTCCCAATCCTTGCTTCCCTCCCTAGGGCTCCCTGATCTTGTGCCGGATCCAAATTATGTCCAAGCATCCACTTACGTTCAGAGAGCTCATCTCTACTCACTCCGTTGCGCAGCTGAAGAGAAGTGCCTCGCAAGGTAACCCTCTCTCCATGTTCTCTTCTTTGCTTAATTGTTCATTCATTCATTTGTTTGTTCATTCATTCATCCAACCTGCATGGCCAAGCAAGACACAGCGTCACTGGAGGGTAGACCAACCAATTAGGAGCGATTTTTACAAGAAAAAAAAAATCAAACTGGCCACGCTAACCAATAAGTTATCATGGATATATTATCTATCATTCTATCCAGTCAACTATCATTCTGTCTTTTATCTGTCATCTCTCATCTATATTTCCATATTTTATTTTATCATTTTAGCTATAATTCTATTGAACTATTTATCTTTCATGCCATTTATTATTCCAGATCTTTATCATTCTAGCTTTAATTCTATTGATCTATTTATTTATCTATCCTCTCTCATCTCTCATTCCTGATTTTATCTATCATTCTAGCTACAATTCTATTGAGCTATTTCGCTATCATGCCAGAACTTTATCATTCTAGCTATAATTCTATTGATCTATTTATCTATCCTCTGTCATCTATATTTCCAGATTTTATCTATCATTCTAGCTATAATTTTATTGATCTATTTATCTATCATGCCATCTATCATTCCATATCTTTATCTTTCTAGCTATAATTCTATTGATCTATTTATCTATCCTCTGTCATCTATCATTCCAGATTTTATCTATCATTCTAGTTACAATTTTATTGATCTATTTATTTATCCTCTGTCATCTATATTTCCAGATTTTATTTATCATTCTAGCTATAATTCTATCGAGATATTTATCTATCATTCCAGATCTTTATCATTCTAGCTACAATTCTATTGATCTATTTTTTCATCTATCATTCCAGATTTTATCTATCATTCTAGCTATAATTTTATTGATCTATTTATTTATCCTCTGTCATCTATATTTCCAGATTTTATTTATCATTCTAGCTATAATTCTATTGAACTATTTATCTTTCATGCCATCTATCATTCCATATCTTTATCTATTTTTCTAGCTATAATTCTATTTATCTATTTATCTATCCTCTGTCATCTATCATTCCAGATTTTATTTATCATTCTAGCTATAATTTTATTCATCTATTTATCTATGTCATCTATATTTCCAGATTTTATTTATCATTCTAGCTATAATTCTATTGAACTATTTATCTATCATGCCATCTATCATTCCAGATCTTTATCATTCCAGCTTTAATTCTATTGATCTATTTCTTTATCTATCCTCTCTCATCTATATTTCCAGATCATCTATCATTCTAGCTATAATTCCATTGAACCATCATTCCATCTACCCCTGAAAAAAGTGACTTACGATTGTTTTTCACACTTATGAGCATTGCACCATCCACAAGGTCACACGATCAAAATCCAGATATTTGGAAACTGAATCGGCAATTAGAATGGATCGTGATTATGACGACGGGATCCCGTGATTCCCTTTTGTAACCTTCTGGCGAGCCAAGTCAATTGGGGAAGCCGTATTCACTTAACAACCATGTCACTACCTGTTGTGACTCGGCAGAAGTCTCCTGTGAGTCTTTTCGGGATGCAAGTTTAACAATGCAGCTGGGGCTCGTTAGTGGCATCTTTTGGTGATAAAAGGACGGGGGGAATAAAAGTTCAGATATGGCAAAGTTTACTCTTAATTTTGAAGTCAGCTGACAAGTGCCAACAAAATCGAGAAACAATGGAGAGGTTTCACTGTCAGAAACACAGAGGAAATGCTGAACTTGAAGATAGAATGGGGGAAGGAACTTCCTAAAAAGAAGCCAAAATAAAAGAGAGGGTAGGAAGCCCATACAGGGCGGAGCAAGGTTGGCAGCCCTTAATGAACATGTTGAATATATTTCCTTGCTTTAAAAAGGCAAAACGAAACTGGGAACTTATCCAAGCCACATCGACTGGCCTCCAAGTGTAGATTATCAACTGGCCAAAACGAGAATTTATTTTAAAAGGGGGGAAAAATTGCTCAGACTCTTCAATTCCGTTAAGCCGGGATTCAATTGAAGGAAGATTGGACAGCCCGTTCAAGAAGGCCCTTAAATGGAATTTTAAGTAAGGAACACTGAGAAAGAGCTCAAAAAGATATTATTTACATGGATTTTAAAAGCTGCGTTTTCACCGAGATGGAAGTAGTTTGCACAGAGTTTAAATTTTGGCGACTTGAAGACCCTGTGGACTTCAACTCCCAGAATCCACAGGTCTTCTGGCTGGCTGGCTGGCTGGGGAATTCTGGGAGTTGAAGTCCACAAAGTCTTCAAGTCGCCATGCCTGGACATCCCTGGTTTAAACCTGGATGATTGCATCTGATGAAGCAGTCATCAGATGCCGTCAGTTCAGACAAAAACTTCTCCCTTTTAATGAAACATCCTGGGCTAAAAATGGGTGCCGAGACTCGCGATTTGTGACATCCATAGATTAACACAATTCTCATCTTGCAATTCACAATTCGCAAGCCAGAGTTTCATACACACACTCAAACACACATCAGTATATGTTGTGTCCCGCCAGCAGAACTGGAAGCAGAGTCGGACAGGGAGGAGGCTGGGAAGGAACATTGACTAGTCCTAGAGGCTGGGGAAAGCTCGGACGAGGGCTCTGTGTCGGAGGCAAAGACGGGGCCGAGGCCGTCTGGCAGTGATCAGGTGCCTACGGAGCTAGACTTCAGTGAGGCAGAGGAACAGCTGGAGCCTGTTCCCAGTGTGTGCCTGCGCAGAGCTGCAAGAAGAAAAGAACAGCTCAGAAATCAGGGTAGACTTGGGAGTAAAGCCACAGATGGAAGGTGATTGGGCTGAGGTGGCAGGCTGAACCAAGGTAGGCCTCAAGCCTGAACCAAACTAGGGTTTTATGATATTAAGCTTTAACTGTTCATATATAGAAATTGCAAAGTCTGCTTTTAAAACATGGTGCGGTTGACACTGGTTAGAAGGAAGTCTGCACGTGAAATCTGCTGAAGCAAAGTATGAAATCTGCTGAAGCAATCTATTTTAATCTATCTGCTGGCTTGACTGTAAATCTGTCTGGTAGACGTATATTGTCAGTTCCTCAAAATACAAGCTACTCTGCTCCGTTAGCTGACTATGTATTATAACTTCCTGTAGACATAATATTGCTGTAACTCAAGGACAAATCTTGAGGGGTGTTTCCAAAACTAACAGATGGCTTTAGCTGAAAGTGATAAACTATATAAGGAAGTCCCTGAATTTCATTCAATGTTCAGGCCTTTGCTATGAACCTGCGCAAATAAACTATTCCTTCCCTGAAGAGCTGGCTTGCGGGTCCTGTTTTTTTCTACAACAGGGCCCTCTCATAGGACATAAAAGAGGAGCAAAAGGGGAGTGGGCTTTTGCAGGAAACAATTCGTTCGTTCAGTCGTTAGATTTGTTAGAATTGATTCAGTTGAGCACCAAAGTTATATTCCTCCTCTCGTATCTCGGTTTCTTTTTCGTCCAGCACGGCTTATACCGCGGAAGCGACCGATTACGACGTCCGGGTGCTACTGCGTTTCCCGCAGCGAGTGAAGAATCAAGGGACAGCAGACTTCCTGCCCAACCGAGCCCGTCATACTTGGGAATGGCACAGTTGCCATCAGTAAGTGTCCCTTCAACATCAGAAACCGGTGTGTGAAAGTGGTGTGAAAGTGTGCAACGGCCTGGTTGAATTCACCCAACCAGCTTAACCAAGATTGTTCACCACCCAGCGACTGCATTCCCACCCAACACTAAAACTGGTTAATTGCAAAATTGCTTGTTTTGGGATGTTTAAGCCTAATGAGTGAACCCTTCCCCAGTTGGTCTGCAAGGTTGAGAGTTCAACGGTTTCTACACATCCAGAAAACATGTAATCTTGGGTCAGGTCTGAACCGAGAAAGATACATGGCGATTCTTCCAAACTGAGTTGTTTATTGTTTCGACAAAAGATCGACAAAATCTTGCCAGACTGAAGACTCTCCTATATGTTATCTATCATATACTCTGAGAACTATTGAGAAGGAGCTGTCTTCACCCTCTTTCTCTCACACATGATAGCTGTACTGAGTTGCCTCTTTCTCCTCGGGAATGCACCCTTTTCCTCCTAGGAATCCACCTCCTCACTGCATTCCATCATATCACATGTGGACTTCAAGTCCCAGAATGCCTCAGTCACTGTGCGTGGATTTCAAGTCCCAGAATTCATCAGCCATGCTGTGTGGACTTCAAGTCCCAGAATTCATCAGTCACCATATGTCAGGCCCAAAACCAAGAATGACACATGGCAATATTTCTCAACTGAGTTCTTTAATTTTTTTGCACCTATAGACTTGAATCTTGCCAGGCTGAAGACTTTCCTATTTGCCTCTACAATATGGGACCTATTGAGAAGGAGCTGTCTTCACCCTCTTTCTCACACACCTGATATCTGGGCTGTGTTGTCTCTTCCTCTTCTAGAAATTGGGGGATTACCTTCTCACTACATCCCATCACACCTTGGTACTTGCTATGGTTGATACACCTTCCTTTCTTGTTCATTTGTTCTCTCAGACTAGAGGACAACCAATGCTGACTCTTCATACTAGAAGCCACAAGATTCCTCCCTTTAGGAGAGCTTCTAGTTTCCCTCCCAAAAAAGACAGCCTTGCAGTGCAGGTCAAAGATGGAAACCAGAGTTTCAGAAATGAGGTGGAAGGCAGATCAACCTTCTGACGGTCATCCATAACATTCACATTCAGAACTTGTTATGAGCGTCTTCCCTTGCAAAAACCTTCCTGTAGTTGATTTTACTTTCTTCTAAGCCATCGTTCTCCATTCTCCAGGCATTATCACAGCATGGATGAGTTCAGCCATTACGACTTGCTGGATGCTTCCACGGGGAAGAAGGTAGCTGAAGGCCATAAAGCTAGCTTCTGTCTGGAAGACACCACCTGTGACTTCGGGAATCTCAAGCGCTATGCCTGCACATCACATACCCAGGTGAGTTTACTTTGGGGTGGGCTCACTTCTCAGAACCCTCAAATTAATGAAAAGAAAGACAATCTTTTAAGAGATTGAGAAATGGGGAAATGCCCTTTTTTGCCATTATTTCTGACTTCCAAGACCTGTGGAAGGTATGATGGCAATATTATGATATTACTAGAGAGTCAAGGATGACACTTTGGACCCAACTCTTTGGGTTTTGAAGGGTTAGTGGGGTTACTTAGAGAAGGTGCATTAGAGTTACCTAGGATTAGGCGCATATATTTGGGAGTGGGTGTTTAAAATTGTGCTACATAAAAAGGAGAAGGTAAAGGTTCCCTTGCACATATGTGCTAGTCGTTCCCGACTCTAGGGGGCGGTGCTCATCTTCATTTCAAAGCTGAAGAGCCAGCGTTGTCCGAAGACGTCTCCATGGTCATGTGGCCAGCATGACTCAACGCCGAAGGCGCATGGAATGCTGTTACCTTCCCACCAAAGGTGGTTCCTATTTTTCTACCTGCATTTTTTCCGTGATTTCAAACTTCTAGGTTGGCAGAAGCTGGGACAAGTAACGGGGGCTCACTCCATTACGCGGCGCTAGGGATTCGAACCGCCAAACTGCCGACCTTTCTGATCGACAAGCTCAGTGTTTTAGCCACTGAGCCACCACATCCCTTAATAAAAAGGATTGTTTGCTGCAAAATCTGAGCAGCCCAATCTTGGGGGGGGGGGGGATTTCAGAGCCTGCAAACCCTTCAATATTATCCCAAATGTGTCTTTGTGTTTGTGTTTGTGTGTGGAGTTGAAGATCGAATTAAGCTGATTAGCAGCTGAAGTCCTATTCTTTGGTTCTGTCCTTGATGGAGAAGGATAAGGAAGAAGGAGAGGAAGGAGAAGGAGGTGAAGAGTAGCAGGACAAGGAGAAGAAGGAGAAAGAGGAGGGAGGGAGGAGGAGAAAGAGGAGGAGAAAGAGGAGGAGATGTAGAGAAAAAAGAGGTGGAGGGGTGGTGGAAAGGCAGAAGGAGTGGGGGAGAAGGAGAAGGAGTGAAGAGAAGGAGGAGGAGGAGATCTAATTATCTCTGTTTCATGCTTATTTTCCCACCAACATCTTTTCCCAGTCCGACAACTATTGTCTATCAAATGTCATCAAGATTTGAACCCAAGATTTTTTAAATTATCCACTTAAAGGTCCAAGGCATGTTTTTCTTTTCTTCCAGGGTCTGAGTCCAGGTTGCTACGACACTTACAATGCTGACATAGATTGCCAGTGGATTGATATCACCGATGTTCAGCCCGGGAATTATATCCTAAAGGTGCACCACAAAATTTTGAACTCCCCCAAATGTTCCTTTCTATACTTTAGGGAAATAAAGATTGTCTTATAGGTGAGAAGTCCAGTTCAAGTGGCTGTTGAAAAAGGGGAGCCTGGGAGTATCGACAATATAGTCAGACATGTCAAGATGAAAAGACACAAGGGGCTTTCAAACCTCTGCCAGGTTGTGTTGCAACACCCATAAAATCCAGACAGAGTTTCAATTACAGCATCGTGGTCACCATCTCAACTTTTTTAAATCATACCCTACAATAATGTCTCTCAGGCTCAGCATCTTTAACTTATTGGTTGACTGGGGAATTCTCAGAGTTGAAGTCCATACAGCTTTGTAGTCATTGAGGTTAAAAATGCCTCCTAGGGACGCCCCTCATGGTGGTGGGCCAAAATACATTGATGAGTGGACCAAGGGACAAAATGAAGTGCCCTTCATATCTAAGAAGATGGTTGGTGGGTTGGCTGGTGATTGGCTGGCTGCTATTGGTTGGGTTTTGGTTGGTTGGTGGTGGTGGTTGGGTTTTTGGTTGGTTGGTTGGGTTTTGGTTTGGTTGGTTGATTGGGTTTTGGGTTGGTTGGTTGGTTGGGTTTTGGGTGGGTTGGTGATTGGATTGGGTTGGTTGGGTTTTGGGTTGGTGGGTTTTGGGTGGTTGGGTTTTGGGTTGGTTGGGTTTTGGGTTGGTGGTTGTTGGGTTTGGGTTGGTGGTCTGGGTTTTTGGTTGGTTGGTTGATTGGGTTTTGGTTGGTTGGTTGGGTTTTTGGTTGGTTGGTTGGGTTTTTGGTTGGTGGTGGTTGGTTTTTTGGTTGGTTGGTTGGTTGGGTTTTTGGTTGGCTGGTGGTTGGGTTTTGGTTGGTTGGGGTTTGGGTTGGTTGGTTGGTTGGGTTTTGGGGTGGTTGGGTTTTTGGTTGGTTGAGTGGTTGGTTGGATTTTTGGTTGATTGATTGGTTGGTTGGTTGGTTGGTTGGTGGTTGGTTGGTTGGTTGGTTGGTTGGTTGGTTGGATGGATGGATGATGGATGGATGGATGGACGGACGGTTGGTTGGTTTGTATGGGAATTTTTACCTTCTTCCCAGTTCTGTATCATTGATTTGCTTTCTCACCCTCTCAGGTTCAGGTAAATCCCAAATATATCGTGATGGAATCAGACTTCACCAACAACGTGGTAAGGTGCAACGTTCACTACACATGGGCGCTATGTGGCCACCACAAACTGCAAAATCTCCCAGTAAGTCTCTGGAACAACTTTCTCTTTGGGAGCCTGGAAAGGCTGAGTCCAATTATTTTACAGGATGGTCTAGCCTTGAGAGGACCACCATGAGACTCTTCGAAACAAATGTGTCTCCACTGTCCTGGGATCAGAGCTTGGACACTTGAAATCAGGTTCACTGCTAGTGAAGAGACAGGGTTAGTTTGATCCGAGAAAGAACCACCTGTCAAAATGGTGGGACTCTTATTGGCCTGAAGTCATATTCTCCAGAGCAGATGACCTTGTGAGTAAGATGGATCTCTTTCCTTCCCTTTTCCCTCCCACCCAGTGGTGGGATTCAAATTTTTTACCACCAGTCCTGTGGGCATGGCTTGGTGAGGCGTGGCATGGCTTGGTGGGCATGGCAGAGGAAGGATACTGCAAAATCTCCATTGCCCTCCCAACTCCAGGGGAAGGATACTGCATAATCTGGCTATTCTAGCTATATTTGGGCCATTTTCAGACTGATTTTGACTTGAAAAATGGCCCAAAAACGCCCGACAAAACAACCATTATACATACATAATATTATGTACATAATCATAATGCTCTTTTTTGAACGAACCATAATCCCTTGCGGGGTGGAGCTAGGTGACTGACTGGAGCTAGCAGAGTGTTTTAATGGCCGGATGCTTTTTCCCTGTCGCCAATGCTGAGTTGTATTTGGCAAATACAGTCTCATGTGCCCCGAGAGAGAAAAATATCTACCTCTACCTAGGCTCGAACCCACAGCCTCTGGATTGTGAGGCAAGAGCTCCGCCTCTAGGCCATCGCACCACTCTGAGAGATGCCCGGCCTGATCTGAAAATCATTCTGCTGTTTCCTGCATTGGCCTCCGATTTAGCCTTCCCTCTCTTGGTGTCTCCTTCGCAGGTCTTGATTTCAACCAGGATGGGAGCAGATCTTCCACCACCTCGCGTCCTCGTCCTCTCGTCTCCTGCAAAAAGCCTCCCGCAAGGTGTAGCCACCCTGGGAGGGACTGGCCTCATCGCACCTGGGGAGGGGGCTCTATACAGAAATGGGAATTCTTCCACAGCTTCTTCTTCTTCTTCTTTGAGACTATGTTAAATGAAAATGTGTCACTTTAATAATACTTTTTATAATACTTTGTTCTGAATCCGGCTGATTGGTGTGTTTCCCAAATGCAGAAGGCAGCTCATTCGCAGGCCTGTGGATCGGGGGTGGGTGGGGTGGGTGGGGTGGGGAAGAAAGAGATCCAGAAGATAAGCTAAGGTGTAAATGCAGATCCAGATAGTCCTCGGCTTACAACGGTCCGTTTCGTGACCATTCAAAGCATTGCAAAAAGCCATTTTTTTCCAGGACTTAGGTCTTCCGCATCCCACGGCCTCAAAATCCAGAGGCATGGCAACTGCTCGTATTGATGACTGTTGCTGTGTCCTGGGCGGGGTGACGTGGTTCCCTTGGGTGACCTTCGAGCAGAGGTGGGTTCCTACCAGTTCACACCTATTCGGTAGAACCGGTTCGTCAAATCTACCGAACGGTTAGAAGAGGTTCCACCAGTGGACCCAGAAAGCAGGCCACACCTACAGAAGAGGTTCCAAAAATTTTGAAACCCACCCCTGGTCCTTGGATATGATTATTCTACACTATCATGCTCCTATTTATAAAACTCAGTGCCTCTGTGAAAGGTAAGGATGACTACTGCGTTTGTGGTGCAATCAGAACATTGCGTGTGTTGAAGTTGTTTTAACGCAAACCAAAGATGCCTTTTAAAAAACGAGTTTACATCACATTCTTATGCATGCCAGTGCTGTGGGTGCGGTAATTTAAGGTGGTTCTGACAAGTGTCATCGGCATCTTCATATCCGGTCACATGGGCGGCAAGCCACTCCATCGGGTCACATGGGCAGCAAGCCACTCCCACAAAGGAGGCCACACCCACAGAGTAGATTTGAACAATTTTTGAAACCCACCACTGCCTTCGAGGTTCGAGGTTCATTTTATTTATATGCCGCCCTGTTCCCAGCGGGACTCAGGGCGGCGCACAAACCCAAGGAGGGGGAAGGGAACACAAAAACTACAAAAAGTACAGGGAATTTAAAACAACCAACAGCCAACGATTCGAGAGGGGAAGGGAACTCATCGACCCCAGGCTTGCCGACACAGCCAGGTTTTAACGGCTTTTCGGAAGGCCTGGAGAGAGGTGAGGGTCCGAATCTCTGCGGGGAGCTCGTTCCAAAGGGCCGGAAGCGCCACAGAGAAGGCCCTCCCTGGTAGTGGCCCAGATGACATTGGCTAGTAGACAGAACCTGGAGGAGGCCCAATCTGTGTGATCTAATGGGTCTAATTAGATCTAATGACCTTCTGCCAAGCAAACTCCGTGGGGGCAGGCTGGGTTCACTTTAATCCGTTTCAAATCGGGGCAGCTCCTCGGTTTGCAACCACAACTGGGACGGAGGAGGCTGCCTTCGATCCATTCACGGAAGGCAGGAGCTTCCTTAGGACCAAAGGTTCCCCTTGCCCTGTAAATCGTGAGCTGGCAGGGAGCTATTGTGGGGCCCTGGCAGGCTGGTTTCCTTTTTCATGGCCCGTGCTGCAGCAGCCAAAAAAACTTCGGTTCTCGGAATAGTTTACAAGCCTCCAGAGCTGAAATAATATCCCACCCACCCACCCACCCCCTTTACGTCCAGGAAACTAGGGAGGGTTTTCTGAAACATTTTTCCACGCCCTTATTCCTTCTCTGGGCCCAGCTGCCTCTTATCCAACACATTCTCCTGGTTGAGGCTCCTCCCAATCTCGCAAGCTCATTTCCCACATACATTGCCGTTGGCTGCTTCGTAGATGGACGTGTCCCAATCAGATTTCAATGTCTGAATGTGTCTGTAGGGAGCGGGGTGGGTGGGGGGGTGTCATTACTACCAAGTGTCAGTAGAGGGCAACCTTGCAAAGGAAATTAACTTTTATTTGCTAAATTTCAATTTCAATTTTATCGGATTTGTATGCCGCCCAATCCGAAGGACTCGGGCAGTTTACACAAAAACAGCTTAAAAGATATTAAAAGAATTTAAAATACAAAAACAAAGGGAATTAAAAAAGACACAACATGCACTCAATCTTAATGGGGCTGAAGCTCAATCAAAGATCAACGCCCCAGGCCTGCCGGAACAGCCAGGTCTAACAGACTTCGGAAGGCCGAGAGAGTGGGGAGGTTCGGATCTCAGGGGGGTAGATTGTTCCATAGGGACGGGGCAAGCTACAGAGAAGGCTCTCCCCAGAGGAGCCGCAGACGACATTGTGCAGTCGATGGCACCTGGAGAAGGCCCACCCTGTGAGATCTTATTGGGCGCTGGGAGGTATGTGGCAGGAGGCAGTCACGGAGATATCCAGGTCCTAAGCATGTAGGGCTTTAAAGGTGATAACCAGCACCTTGAAGTTGTGTTCGGAGACCAATAGGGAGCCAGTGCAGCTCACGGAGGATAGGTGTACATGGGTGTATCTAGGTACACCCAGTATCGCTCGAGCGGCTGCACTCTGGACCAAACTCATCGAAGTGAGTATTTGTATCTTAATTTCGGTCTCCCGCCAGCATCTTCATACTCAATCAGGACTTCTTCCCGCTTCTCCTTTTGAGAGCGAATAGAATAGAATAACAGAGTTGGAAGGACCTTGGAGGTCTTCTAGTCCAGGAGTCGGCAAACTTAAAACACTCAAAAGAGCCATTTGGAGCGTTTCCCACAGAGAACACCGGGAGCCACAAAGGGTCCTAACGGAAGCCTCCAATTCTGGAGCTGACGGAAGTTCAGTTCCCCCACCATAAAATCTTCTCCTAGCGCGGCGTCCCTTTTTCCTCTAACCGAAAGACCTATCAATTGTGGAGACAACTGGAAAACCCTCCCCTTGCAATAGAGTTTCTACTGGCTCACTCGCTTCTCTCCCTCTCCCTCCCCCCCCCCCCACTGGAAAGTCCTCTAAAATTGTGGCGCCGGACTGGTGATGGAGCCTCAGCAGAGGGAGGACACGAGCCACAGGTGGCTCCCGAGCCGAAGTTTGCTGAGCCCTGTTCTAGTCCAAACCCCTGTTTTGACAGGAAACCCTACAGCACTTCAGACAAATGGTTATCCAACATCTTAAAAACTTCCAGCTTTCACAACTTCTGGAGGCCAGTTGTTCCACCAATTAATAGTTCTTACTGCCATCATTATTATTAGAGCCGAGGTGGCGCAGTGGTTAAATGCAGCACTGCAGGCTACTTCAGCTGACTGCAGTTCTGCAGTTCGGCTGTTCAAATCTCACCGGCTCAGGGTTGACTCAGCCTTCCATCCTTCCGAGGTGGGTAAAATGAGGACCCGGATTGTTGGGGGCAATATGCTGACTCTGTAAACCGCTTAGAGAGGGCTGAAAGCCCTATGAAGCGGTATATAAGTCTGCTATTGCTATGCTTGCTATTTTATTACTATTATTACTATTACTACTACTACTACTATCTAAGATCATCTCAGGTTGGCCAAGCTAACTGAGCCAAATAAGACGTAAACGTTTATTACCAAGGCGGACAACTTTAAAACAAGCTTTTTAAGCTATTAAAATATTTGATAAAGGTAGTCATTAGGGCCCCAGAGGCGCCAAATCTATAGGTAAACATAAGAAGCAGGGAATACTTGAAATAAATGCAAAGTTCAAGGTAACCGGAGACAAACAATAGAAGGAAGGGAGCTAGATTGCATTCTGAATGGAGAACGCAAGATAACCCCCCCCCCCATCTCCTGGGATCCTTTAGAAGTTTGTTTAAAGGAAGAAGCACATCGTCCAAGGTTCAACGTGTAATTAAAGAGTCTCACAGTCCAATTAATCAACGAAGAGAAAGCAGAAAGCTTAGGTTCCCAAGTTTCAATAAAAAACATGGTTCATCTTCTACAAGCTATCGCTGAAAAACTTAACACAAGTCTACCTCGAATGGATTTTGTTTCGTGTTTGATCTCACGGGGATTTTTGCAAGTTTGGGGAAGGGAATAGATGAATGGAGTTTAAGGGCTTTCAGTGGTTGGCAGTTGTTTTAATTTATTTGTGACGTTCTTAGAACCCTGATCCTTCGGGGCGTCATGCAATAAAATTATGTGGGTTGCATGTTAACCGGCTGTAGCAATCTAAATAGGTGTTCAGATGGAAGTTCACACAGAAACATAGACACCCAGTTGACCCAAAACCAGAGTTTGATTTAGCATTTACATGTGAACCCAACCACCGAATAGACTCTTGTTTTGTGTTGTAGCAGTTTGTGTTGAGTCCTGCCAATTGTGGTTTGTTCAAGTAACCACCGTTAACTGCACCAGAAGGCAAGGCAAGAAATCATGCATGGAGATTAATCAAGGAAATAAGCAATCTAGAAATAAGGAGAAACCCCCCTAACAGCAAGGACAATTAACCAGTGGAACTGCTTGCCACCAGAAGCTGTAGATGCTTCATCACTGGAAGCTTTTAAGAGGAGACTGGACAACCATTTGTCCAGAATGGTGTAGGATCTCCTGGTTGAGCAGGGGGTTGGACTAGAAGACCTCCAAAGTCCCTTCCAACTCTTGTTCTGTTTAGGAGGAAACTAGCAATAGCAGTTAGACTTATATACTGCTTCATAGGGCTTTCAAATCTACCGAACCGGTTAGAAGTGTTTCCACCAGTGGACCCGGAAAGCAGGCCACACCTACAGAAGAGGTTCCAAACTTTTTTGAAACCCACCACCGGTCCTTGGATATGATTATTCTACACTATCATGCTCCTATTTATAAAACTCAGTGCCTCTGTGAAAGGTAAGGATGACTACTGCGTTTGTGGGGCAATCAGAACATTGCGTGTGTTGAAGTTGTTTTAACGCAAACCAAAGATGCCTTTTAAAAACAAGTTTACGTCCTATTCTTATGCATGCCAGGGCTGTGTGTGAGGTCATTTAAGGTGGTTCTGAAAAGTGTTGTCGGCATCTTCATATCCGGTCACATGGGCGGCAAGCCACTCCCATCCGGTCACATGGGTGGCAAGCCACTCCCACAAGGGAGGCCACACCCACAGAGTAGGTTCGAACAATTTTTGAAACCCACCACTGTACCGTGCCCACCGGAAGTCGGAAAACGGACCGTTTCCAGCCCCCAGAGTGCCTAGGGAGGGCTTCTAGGGGCAGGGAGGCTGTTTTCACCCTCCCCAGGCGCCAAGAAAGCAGAGTTCACATGCACAGGACAGCAGGGGGGCATGCTTGAATGAGTAGAGGGCACAGCACAGGGGTTTAAATTATGGGCATGCAAGTGTATGTAATAGCACTTTTGGCACCAGAGGCGGGAAAGGTTCGCCATGACTCATATAAGGTCTCCTGCTTGAGCAAGAGGTTGGACGAGAAGACCTCCAAGGTCCCTTCGGACTCTGTTATTCCGTCAACTCCCCGGGATTTCAGAGGAAATAATCTCTCTTAGCCGCCTGTAGAACCATCCCACCTATTCCTAAATGTATGGCTTCCCACACCAGATACTCAATTAAGGTGCGAGGCGAAGGTTAATTCCTTACAATTTATTCAGAACTAGATTTTAATACAACAAAACGTTTTGGCAGCTGGAAGCTTGGAAGAAGTACAGTAAGTCCACTTCACCAGGCAGGTTTGACTTGCTCGCTATTAAAACAAACAATTAAGTCCATCAGACGGTGAGACTAAGGAAGTAGTAGGGGGGGGGAGAAGTGAAATGCCGGCGCGGGGGGGGGATGAAGTTTTAACTCAGCAACCACAGCCTCAGAAAAGTGGATATTTCCCATTTCCTGTCTCTGCAACCACAGCCTCAGAAAAGTGGATATTTCCCATTTCCCCTTTCCCCAAAATGCAGAATGGACGCAGCTGGGATAAGACGCCGGTGAAGTGTTTAGACTACAACTCCCATCCTTCCCTGCAGGGGATGGGAGCTGTAGTCTTGACAGCCCCTGGACAGCTACGGTCAAGCCAACGGAGCCTTGAAAATTGTCACGCCGGGGGATAAAACGAAGAAGAATTAAAACATGAGCCCTCAATTCTCGACATCCACATACCGCAACGATAAAACAAAATATCCACTCTGCTTTTTCGTGGTTCTTCTACCATTCGGATCTGTTGGCTTCTTCAAGCACCGGGGCACAAAAGATTTCTAACGGTGCTAAAAAGCAGCTTTGGAGAATCAAGTTTTGGTTGGAAGGTTATTTTAGGAAGTCAAAAAAAAAAAAAAGAGGAAGATGGAAATTCAGTTCAGCATCGCAATCGGGAACTGGCACATGCTTGTTCCAATTCGGCAAGGGTTTGATTTGGAGTCAATCCAACACAATCTGTGCATCACATCACCACCTTGGAGAGTTCATCGGGATGTCCCCAAATCCGTTGCTTATTTACTCCAAGTAAGCTACTTTGGTGCTGGCACACAACATGGTCTTCTTTCTCGTCAGTTTGGACACTGGGATCAATTGTCCAGAACCAATTGGAATCCCCTCATCCATTTTTCAAATCCAGCCAGCCATTTGATTTGTGTTTTTCGCACTCTGCACAGCCTACAAACATATTGCTTTTTTTTTTAAAGAGAGAAACAGTGCCACGCTTCTTCAGTTTCCTGGAAGATTCACCATTTCGCAGCTTTGTACATGTTGAAATTTAAACCAAAGGCGAATTTTCTACTCCCCCCCCCCACCACTCAAAAAAAATTCAAAATCTAACTAAATGCAACTTCCCCTCCTTCCCCCAAGGTTAAACTTTTCTATCTGGGAAAAAACAACACAGGGAAAACGGGATTTGTTCTTTTTCATACAAAGATAGCAAGAAATACTTTAAAGACATCTTTTAAAAGATCCAACTGATTAATTAATAAAAGCAATTGGGATGCTTGCTTTGGGGGAAAATGTCTGCATTATCTACACCTCCCCCCCCAAATGCAATAGAAAAGTGGAGCTTTGCATCACAGCTGCTTTTTCTTAAAAGCTCGTAGTAGGGGAAAAAATACCAGCTGCCTTTGACAAGGCTGGTTTTAAGAGAGTTTTCCCACGGAATAAAACTCAGATTTCAAATCTAATAAATTGCCCAGTGATGCATTGTGGCATTGACAAAGAGAAATGATTGCATTTTGGTCCTGGTTCAGACATTCTGGTATCCAGTGCAGGAGTCCTTGGCCTTTTCCTGTGGGTTATAGGAAAACAAGTTAGTCCTCAGTTTACGACCACGACTGAGCCCAAAATTCCTGCCGCTAAGAGAGACATTTGCAAACTTTTATCCCTTTTTTACAGCCTTTCTTGACACTGTTGTTAAAGCAAATCACTGCAGTGATTTGGGCCATTGTGAACTCTGAACGGTCGTTAAATTGAGGCGTTGTAAGTCGAGGAATATCTATGGCTAGCATCTCCGCAAAAGTCGTGTAAAAAGTAAAAAACCAGTGCGGTGGGCTGGAGCAGGGGGGGGGGTCCCCAAACTTGCAACTTTAAGACTTGGGGACTTCAACTCCCAGAGTTCCTCAGCCAGCTTTGCTATGGAACTCTGGGAGTTGAAGTCCACAAGGCTTAAAGTTGCAAGATTGGAGACCCCTTGGCAGAGGTGGGTTCCTACCAGTTCGCACCTATTCGGTAGAACCGGTTCGTCAAATCTACCGAACCGGTTAGAAGAGGTTCAACCAGTGGACCCGGAAAGCAGGCCACACCTACAGAAGAGGTTCCAAACTTTTTTGAAACCCACCACTGGTCCTTGGATATGATTATTCTACACTATCATGCTCCTATTTATAAAACTCAGTGCCTCTGTGAAAGGCAAGGATGACTACTGCGTTTGTGGTGCAATCAGAACATTGCGTGTGTTGAAGTTGTTTTAACGCAAACCAAAGATGCCTTTTAAAAAAACAAGTTGACATCCTATTCTTATGCATGCCAGTGCTGTGTGGGAGGTAATTTAAGGTGGTTCTGACAAGTGTCGCCGGCATCTTCATATCCGTTCACGTGGGCGGCAAGCCACTCCCATCCTGTCACATGGGCGGCAAGCCACTCCCACAAAGGAGGCCACACCCACAGAGTAGGTTCGAACTATTTTTGAAAGCCATCACTGCGCCTTGGACTAGAGATCTTGTTAGATTTTTCCTGAAAGGGAACTGTTTGCAAGGAACCCCCCACCATCCCAACTCTACCTCTTCAACAGTTGTTTGATATCCTGGATTATCCAACTCAAATGCTTCCATATCCACACTTCCATTAGACCTGCTCTGGATTGTGATCTTGCCACGCCGAGCAAGTGTTTTGGGCTTCAAAGAAAAGGAAGAATAAAGCAAGATGTGAGTTATAGCAAGATAAGACAGACACTTTTTTGGATTTCTGACAGTAGCAGGTTTTTTTTACAACCCAAATGCATCGGTTTGCTCTCCTTAATGGTGGCCATTGTTAGGTGCTATTGAAGCTTTCTCGAACAATTACATCTTTAATTAAAAGCTTTCCGTTTTCTAATTCTTTAGATTGTTTTTGGTTCATGAGAATTTAGAATAGAATAAGGGACCTTGGAGGTCTTCTAGTCCAACCCCCTGCTCAGGCAGGAAACCCTTCACCACTTCAGACAAATCGTTATCCAATCTCTTTTTAAAAATATCCAGTATTGAAGAATTCTGGAGTTGAAGTTGTTCCACTGATTCATTGTTCTCACAGTCAGGAAGTTTCCCCTTAGTTCTAAGTTGCTTCTCTCCTTGATTAGTTTCCACCCATTGCTTCTTGTTCTACCCTGTGGTGCTTTGGAGAATAGCTTGACTGCCTCTTCTTTGGGGCAGCCCCTGAGATATTGGAAGACTTCCATCATGTCTCCCTTAGTCCTTCTTTTCATTAAACTAGACATACCCAGTTCCTGCAACCATTCTTCATCTGTTTTAGCCTCCAGTCCCCTAATCATCTTGGTTGCTCTTTTCTGCACTAGAGTCTCAACATCTTTTTTAATCTTGTGGTGACCAAAGAAGCTAGAATATTCATGACTGGGAGAGACATGGTAACAAGGTCGG